>NC_135967.1:33219208-33354208 GCF_053455715.1 Rhinoraja longicauda | reverse complement strand
GAATCCCCTTAGCAACTTAAATTAGATAACTTGACAGAACTTGGACTTGGGTCAAAATCTGGTGAGCTAGTAGAGATATTTAGCTGTTTGACAGAATGTTTCATTAACGTTTCTATTAAATTTTGTGTCTGTTCAGTTGCTCTGATGGTGTTGTCATTGATATCAGTCACGTACGGAGCCTTGGTTTGTAACGTCCTCTCCATCCAGATCAAGTATGATGACTACAAGATCCAGCTGAGACCAATTGCTTACATTTGCATCATCCTCTGGCGGACCTTGGAAATTGCCACAAGAATCACCGTGTTGGTGCTTTTCAGCACTGCTTTGAAGGAATGGATCTTCGCAGTGCTCTCCTTCGACTTCCTCATCCTTTTCTTTCTTCCTTGGGTGGAGTTCTGGTGTGGCCACTCACCTTTCCCTGAAAACATCGAGAAGAACTACAAACGGTTTGGCACAACTATAGTACTGTTGCTTATTTCCTTCCTCTATGCTGGAATTAACGTGTTCTGCTGGTCAGCAGTCCAGTTATTGCTCAGCGATCGTGATTTAATCAGCAAGAAACAGAACTGGGTCAGGCTCTTTATCTATTATACTCTGCGGTTTATGGAAAATGCGGTGCTCCTACTTTTATGGTATTTTTTCAAGACCGAAGAGTACGAATACTTTTGTGCCCCTTTGGTGGTGGTCCAACTTATCATTTCTTACAGTCTGGCCATCATCTTCATGCTCCTCTTCCACCAGTACTGTCATCCATGCAGGCAGCTTTTCACCCATAACATTGTCGATTGTCTCGCATGCAGATGTTGGAGGGGCCCTCATTTTGAGCCTGCAGATCAGAATTCATAATTCAATATTTTCACTGTGACTTCAGGTAGGTGTGGTAAATGTGCAATTTTGTTGCTTCTTTCAGTGTTACCTCTCTCTGTGATAAAGATAAATACATGTGAATTGCGAACAGGCTGGTGAATTTCACATTGCTTTGTGAAGGTCAGTTTAATGCTTGAGAAGTGCATGCTACTGTAAAACTATGACTGTGCACAGATATTGCTTTCTAAAATGCACATTAAGTAAAGAAGAATAAAGACTACTTTGAACTCCTTCCAAGAAGACCAGGAATCGTTATGCGAGCCATTCTCTCTATCAAAGTCTAAGAATGTCCAGGCGGATAAACACGTCCTTTTATATATAAAAAATGTCATGGAACTTTGTCTATTTCCGGTTATCAAGGCTGGATCTTATTGGTCATGTGATTTAATTGAACATTGTTCTTAAATTGAAAGTATATAGAAGATGAGCTTTTCATCTGGGCCATTTGTATGAGGCAGCCCATGTAGCAGCTTTTGAGTGCCATGTCTGAATCTTTCCCAATGCTGAACCAAACTTATTTTGAAGATGTGTTTGAAAGTAAATGATTTTTGATTGTAAAAGCAGTTTATATTTTTCATTTATTATTGACTCTGTTTCTTTTAGCCAGTTTTTATCTTCCATTCTTTAATCCGTTCTATATTGCAGTTGACTTGGTTCCATGTGAGCCATGATAATGGAGTTGACCTAAAAATGGTTCAATCACACTGTGGTTCATTAGCTCACATTTTCTGGTAGGATTCTGTGAGGATTAATCCTAAATACAATATAACTGTCTACTGTATAATCATTCAGCCCTGGAATGTTGAGGCCAAATAAATTTCATCACATACTTTGCACATCTACCTCTCAACTTGCAGAAACTAATATAATAATATATTCCTTTATTCGTTCCACACCGGGGAAATTTAGTGTTACAGCAGCAAAATGGATAGCAAGAGGTCATTCATCTATCCATCCGTATGTATCCATCTATCCATCCATCCGTATGTATCCATCTATCCATCCATCCGTATGTATCTATCTGATTTTGCCAAAACGGTAAACCATAGCGCCACAATTTTTGCGCCACCTTAATCACCACTCTCGCGGCGACTGTTTCTAGCAAGTTTTATTTAAATTGGTCTTATATTTTTGAAGTTAGAGAGGTTTTAAAGTTAAAACATTTCATTTATAAACACATTTTTTCAGTGCTGTGCGTATATGACATCACCAGAGGGCACGCACGACCTCTCTCCTCACTCGCACAAACAAGACGGACGCCGTTAGCGGAGCCGTCCGCCAGCAATCAGGGGCTCCCCTCTCTTCTCTCCTCTCTCCCCTCACTCTCCCCACTCTCTCACACCCGGAGGACACTCCCGAGCAGGAGGGAGATGGTCGGACTGATGGTCCACTCATCCTTCCCTTCAGTCCCTTCAAACTACGGCGTCCTTGAGTCCCCCCTCCCGCCCGGGCCCAGCGCCCCGCACCGTTACCGCACACAAGCGGGTAGCTTCTCCTCCTCCTCCTTCAGCGGCCACTTCCACCGATGGCGGCGTCGATGAGGGCCTCTGCCACCGACGGCCCCGTTGCGACTTCAGAAAGATGGCGGCCGCTCTCCTCCTCCTCCTCCTCCTCACACTCCATGTTGTATGCACCTCCCGCCGCGCCTCACTCCTCTCTCTCCTCCCCACTCTCCCAGACCCGCTGCTGCCCGACTCGAGTAGTGCGGCGCTCTCTCCTCCTCCCTGCACGCTCGGTAAGTGCCTTTCGCCGCCAACGGCTCCACGGAGGGGAGTGGACGTGGGGGCCGAGTGGGTGGGGTGAGAGTGGGGCTGGGGGAGGAGAGAGGGGGGGAGGAGGGAATGGGGTGGGGGGAGGAGAGAGTGGGGGAAAGGGGGGTGGTGGGGAATGGGGGTGGTGGGGAGAAGAGAGAGTGGGGGTGGGGAGGAAGGGGGGCAGTGGGGGTCAGGGGAGAGTGGGGGTGGGGAAGAGGGAAGGGGGGGAAGAGGGGGTGTGGGGGAAGGGGGACAGTGAGAGTGGGGGTGGGGAGGAGAAAGTGGGGGAGGAGGGGGTTGGGAAGAGGGGGAGGATGGGGAGGAGAGAGGGGGCGGGGAGGAGCCCGTGGAGGTGGGGGAAGAGTGGGGCTGGGGAGGAGGGAATAGTGGGGGAAAGTTGGGATGGGGAGGAGGGAAGATTGGGGTGGGGGGAGAGTGGGGTGCAGGCAGGAAAAGTGGGGGAGGGGGGAATAGGGGTGGGGAGGGGCTGGGGGAGTGTGGGTGGGGGCAGGGGAGGGGCAAGTGGGGGTGCGTAGGGGGGATTGAGTGGGTCAGTAGGGGGAGGAGGGGGGATAAGAGGGATTGGGTGGAGGGTGCTACACCAATACAGGAGAGGCTTTGGGTCCAGGGCTCCTCAGTCACACCCTCTCCCCTTCCCTGCCCCCCTCTATGAGGAATGGGCTCACTTGGTCTAGTTATAAATAAAATTAAAGACAAGGAACAATTGTCATCAGTTTACCGTGTAGAAATTGTTCTGGATCATAAAAATGCGTTCCATCTCATTTGTGTTAAGAAAGATATTCCATTTGGATATTGTGAGATGCAAATGTGAGTGCTCACAATCACGATGCCAGAGACAAAGTCGTGGAAACAAGACAAGTTTATTCACGAGTCTGCAGAGCCGGGTGCCTCTCCAAACCGAGACACACCGAGACAAAGACAGTGCCTTCTCTTTATACAATACAACTTTGTTGAATCCCCCTCCCCTTCGGGCTCCTTCCAATCAGAGCGCTGAGGTGCACAATCTTCTGTACCGCCCCGGGTACCTCCCAGATCATACATTGCATGTGCATGGTAATTAGCAGTTTCCCGATCAGGGGCGTATTTGCAATATTCATTTACCTCATTGAGCAAGCGCAGTAGTTATCCACATGACCCATTTCAACCCTTTCCTGCCGCTTAGACACTTTCTTAAATTTACGGCTGTTTGTGCAGCCTGTCTCTGTCCCTGTACCACGTTATCGGTGCCTTAACGAGCGCGGTGGTAGTTTAATCATCCTGTCCCTGACGGGGTGGTAGTTTAATCGTCCTGTCCCTGGTGGGGTGATAGTTTAATCATCCTGTCCTTGACGGTTTAATCGTCCTGTGGTTTAAACCAGGGTGGTTTAATCATCCTGTTTCTCACAGATATGAATCCAATGCTTGTATTTTCAATTCCTTTTACACAAGCATTTGCCCAAAACTACTCAATGTGGATATTGCCTTGCTGATTTATTAAAGATTAGTTGAAAACAACATTTTTAAACTTGCTATCGGAGGAAATTTGTGTGTTTGACCTGAATCTGACCTGTCACTTTCATAACTATAGCTGAGGTCAGGATAGCGGTCAAAGAACATTTCATACAGCAGAGGTGTGTGACAACACTATCATGTTAGCCATGTGTTTAAATAAGGATTTGTGGGTCTGTTTCCCTGTTCTTGTCATATTTTTATTTTCTGCGTATAATCCTATATTTTAACTCCCATGCATAGCAATCTTTGTTCTAGTTAACTCTGCTTGCCTCCTTCAGTTTCCCCTTTGATGGCATTTGGTCACGCCCAAGGGAGCCATATCACTAATAACTACTCTCCTGGGAGTGATCGCTGCCCACCCAGCTCCTCCTCTACCTGCTGAGAATTCCTCTTCCAGTACCCACATTCCCCTTTTATCAGCCTCTCTCTGATCTATTAATTTGTTTTTTTTTCCATTCTTACATCTCTTCTCTCTAAGTATTATTCTCTAGATTATAGAGGAACAATGTGTTAACACCAACTATTGTGATACAAATAGTTCTACTATAACGCATGTTTCCATAGTGCTAATTGAATATAAAGCGATTGATGAATTAAGGAAACACTATTTGTATTATGCCAGCTGAATTGTTTAAAACGAGATTTTGATCTGGAACTTGAGAACCGCTTAAAAGCTACTTTGGAAATTGGCAAGCACAAAATTAGCAGTCATGGTTAAAACAAAATGGTTATAGGGAACACGGGTATTGTTTCCATGTAACCTTTGTCTCTTAAGAGTACAGCTGCTAGTTTCATCACAGGTGGCCATTAAAATTGATGTAATCACTTCTATTGACACTTGTGCAATGGCAGTCTTGAACAATGTAACATACAGGCTTCAGTATTTTTAGCCTGCAGAAACAAAAAAATGAACACATCAATTAAAAAGCTTTTTTTTTAAAATCCTGCAGGAAATATAACTTTGTTATTGTGAGTTTGATACTCCCTGAACCCCTTTTCCCCTATTTCCACAGTTGCTTTTATGTTGTCTATTTCTATAACACGTGGTTTCTTAAGAATGCAGCTATATTGCATTATATAGAACCATCTGCATCACAAGATGGTAAATCATTCACTCAGACCCTCTTACATTTATTAGTTTAAATTTATTTGGAAATAAAAGGTAACATGTCCCAATCACCAGCGACCAGTGGCACTAACATCTGTGTGTCAAAGTGCTTTGAAAAGAAGGTTCTCGACCAGAAACGTCACCCATTCCTTCTCTCCAGAGATGCTGCATGTCCTGCTAAGTTACTCCAGCTTTTTGTGTTTATCTTCGGTTTAAACCAGCATCTGCAGTTCCTTCCTACACAAGTGCTTTGAGAGGTTGGTTATGGAAAGTATCAACTACTACCTTCACAAGAACCTGAACCAATCACAATTTCCTAGGGCCACAGGAGATCAACAGGGGATGCAATCTTGCTGGCTCTACACTCTGCGCTGGACTATTTGGACAACAAAAGTACATGCACTAGGTAGTCGTCCCCATCAAACGTCACCAGGCTCTGGGAACTGGGTCTCTGTGCATCCCTTTGCAATTGAATCTTTGACTTCCTCATCAACAGTGCACAATCGGTACGAAGTGGCAAGAACACTTCATCCTTGATAACTATCAGTGCAGGGGCACCTCAAAACTGTGTGCTCAGTCCCCGGTGTCACTTTTTTCCATTGTTGAGGATGGTTATTTAATCTTTTTGTTTTCCTCACATAATCTATTTCTCTCTCGTCACTATTTTGTCATGCATTGCTGTTTCCTAATACTCTCCTAATCCATGGTCTTGTGTCTAAACATAGCAACATTATAAGATGCTTACTTTAATCTAATAGTAATGTTACTTCCTTATTTAGTAATAGATGGCGCAGACAGCGATGGGAACTTGAGTTCTGATGCTCTCTATTGCAATTTGAAAACATAATCTACTCTAATTATATTAGCAATAGTTACCCTGAGAAAAAAAGAACTAAAATAATCTGTTGTTATGAATGAAAATATCCATGTGAAATTTCTAATCTGTAAGGAGTTTACAGAAATTAGTCAACAACACAAAGAACTCCTGATTCTGGTTTATATATTTTTTTAAAAGACACCTGGAGTAACTCAGCAGGTTAAGTAGCATCTCTGGAGGACATGAATAGATAATGCTCTGGGTCGGGACCCCTCTTCAGACTGATTGTGGTAAGGGAGGGATAGCTGGAAGAGGTGGGGGTAAGTCAAAGTCAGGAGAGTGATAGGTGATTACAGGTGAAGGGGGTTTGATTGGCAGATTGTTGGACAAAAGGCAGAGATAAAAAGGACAAAAGGCTGTGAGACAAAGGGAGGAGAAGCATGCAATATAAATTCAGAGGAAGGGATATACTGTAAGTGGGAGAGACGGGTGAAAAGGAAAGGGAGGTGGGTTTGTGGGAGAAATGGGTGTGTATCCAGTTTGGGCATAAGGGAGGGGGAGGGGGATGGTTAGTATAGAAATCAAGGAACTGCAGATGCCAGTTTGCAAAAAAAAAAGACACAGTGCTAGAATAACTCAGCAGATCAGGCAGCATCTCTGGGGAACATGGATAGGTAATGTTTTGGGTTGGGACCCTTCAGGTTAATTGTAGGGTGAGGAAAAGAATGTCGGTGGAAATGAGGGGCAGGACGAAGCCAGAAGGTAATAGGTTGATACAAGTGGAGAAGGATATTTGATAGGCAGATGGTTGGACAAAGGCCAGAGATGAAAAGACAAGGTATAAGACAAAATGATTTGAAGAGTTGAATTGTGGAAGGAAGGTTGGTGGATGGGAAATGTGGGGCACAGGAGAGGGGGAGGGAAAGGAGAGGGGGGCGGTAATATGGGGGAAGAAGGGGTGGTTATGTAGTTCCCTAAAATTGGATAATTCAATGGTCAAGCCATTGTGTTCTAAATTACCCAAGTGGAGTATGAGGTGCTGTTCCTCAAGTTTGTATGTAGCCTTATTCTAGCAATGGAGGAGGCTCAGTCCAAAAAGGTCAGTATTGGAATGGGAAGAGGAGTAGCAAATGGAAGATCCAGCAGGCCTTGATGGACTGAGCCCAAGTGTTCAGTGAAACGGTTGCCGAGTCTACGGTTGGTCTTGATGTACAGGAGGCCGCATCAGGAACACTGGATGCAGTAATTAGATAGTTACCTAAAATTGTAGAATTCAATGCTCATACTGTTGGATTGTAAACTACCCAAGGTGAGGTGCTGTTCCTCCAGTTTGCTAGGTGGTCTCACTCTGCCTATAGAGGAGGCTCATAGAAAAGTCAGTATGGGAATGGAAAGGGGAATTAAAATGATTAGCAACTAGGAGATCACAAGTTTAGAAAAGTTAGAATCGTCCTTGCATCTCTCAGATTAGGAAAGAAAATATACATAAATTCATTTTCTGATTTTGTCTAGTGAAATTGTGTATTTCGTGATTGATTTTGGATATGATATCAGTATTGAACAATATATCTTGAGACTGATGCAGTTTTGATCTATTCCCTTAAAAAATATTAATTACTTGTTGTTTATGATTGCTTTGACAGTTTCCTCCGCCAAATGTGATGTATATTTTGATACGGACTCTCGGCAAGGTTATTGTGCTAGTTCTAAATATTGCAGTAGAGATTACTGAATAGTAACTTGACAAGAGGCTACTCATAAAAAGAAAAGAAATAACCGTAGATGCTGGAAATCTTAAATAAAACTAGGAAATGCTGGTAATACTGAGCAGATTGGACAGCGTCTTTGGAAAAGGAAACTGAAATGATTGTTTCAGATCATTGACCTGAAATATTAATGAGACTGTGCTCTCTTTGCAAGAACAACCCCTCTGGCCATGCAGCACTACAAATTTGCATCCACTTAAAAGATGTCTAAGACATTTAAATACCTCTTTTGAAAAATTACACTTTCAGCACTGCAGCACTGGCTCAGTGCTCTACTGGAGAATCAGCCTAGATTTCTGTGTTAGTACTTTAAGTCCTGGAGTAATCCAGCAGGCCAGACAGCATTTCTGGAGTTCTCCAGAGACACTGCCTGACTCGTTGAGTTCCCCCAGCGCTTTGTATCCTTTTGTGTGAACTAGCACCTGCAGATCCTTGTTTCTTGATTTCGGGAGAAAAGAATGCTGTTAACCAAATATAAACATGCTGAGATCACATGCCTTTACTTTAAACCTGCTTCACTTAGAGGAAGAAAATGCCAGGCTGAAGAAGTATTTGAACACATTTCGAGTATCAGTGCAGATTGTTAAATTTATGCACTCTATGGTATTCCCAACATACAAATCCAAGGTAAAACCGAAGCAACTGTATGATTTCTCAAATGTCTTGCAATATTGACCCAGCAGGATATCATTGGAAAGAGTTGACCTCACCCTAGGCTATAAACTGGTTAGGTATAAAGCTGGCAGCAGCCTTGCAGAGGCATTTTCAAATGCAGACCTCAACAACAAAAGTAAATGTGGGAATTCAAGCCTGCAAGGAAAATTTCTATATTTTCATAGCTGGACCTAATGTTTATAAAAGCTTGCCTGCTTATATGAAGATCAGTCTCTAGCCTGATTTTGTTGCATGGAGCCAAAAGCTGCCATTAGATTTAAGGGTCTACAAGTAACTGATACAGTGTGCCTGTGCTGTGGTGAAAATGGGAATAATCTGTTCACATGTTTTACACTAAGTTGTGCTACTTGTGATGGGAGATTCAGTAATTGATGTACATGCCTATCGATCTGTTGCACTTTAAGATACTGTAAAAGCTAAGGAATTAGCACTTTCAACATAAAGAAGCCTCATCTACTGCGTTTAATGCTGCTGCTGCACAGCCCAGGTGACCTGGATACGATCCCTGTTTCAGGAGCTTTCTGTGTGGAGATTGTAATTTTCCAGCTGACTACATAGGTTCCCCTCTGGCTTCCTCCCACATCCCAAAGATGTGCTGGTAGGTTCACTTGCTGCTGTAATTATCCCGTGAGTGGCAGGGGAATCAGCAGGGAGCTGAAGAGTAAACGAGGTAAAACACATTGTTGGGAGATGACAAGAGAAATGCAGGGAGCAACACACACCACTGTGCCTCATCCTTTTTAACTTCACTAAATCCTTTGACTTTGATGTACTTTCCTCACACTTGGCTGCCCACAGAAATTCAAGTTCATCCAAGGGGGCTGGAGTGCATCCTTGACAAGGATGGCAATGCTTTAATTTGGCGTAAACTTTGTAAATATTTTGGTCTTCGGGTCTCGACTCAAAATGTCACCCATTTCTTCTCCCCAGAGATGCTGCTTGTCCTGCTGAGTTACTCCAGCTTTTTGTGTCTCTCTTTGGTCTTTTATCAATCAGCTTCCACCGGTCAACATTGCACATCAACAATTCTCAGCCATACCCTGGAAAAAGCTGACAGCTATTTCTCTGCAAAGGTAAACAACTGCAATGAAATTCATCATTGCCCTCAATACGTCAACACAGCCATTGATCAATTGAGGAAAAGGATGTTTGAAGATCAAGACATTATTAGTCACGGTCAGCCCTTGTTAGCTATCCTCCAGTCTTTTGGCACCTCACCCATGGCTACAAATATCTCTGCCTGTGGCCCTGCAAATTCTTCCATAGCTTTCAGCATTGTCCAAGGATATAGTTGATCAGGTCCTGGCAATCGACCTTTAGGCATTTTAAGACCTCCAGCATCTTCTTCTCTTCATGAAATCAATATTAACTTCCCTAGTTCCCTAGCATCCATGTCTTTCTCCACAGTAAATACAGATGTTTCTCCGAAATTCTCCACTTTAACTCGATGGGTAAGTGATTCAACATCCATGTTCTCTCTTAAGCCAACATTGAGGGACCTCATTACATTTGGTCAGCAAGATTGGGTACGCCACATTATTCATATGGCAGACTGCAGACTCCTCATATACCATTGAGCTCTGTCTCATGAAGAGATTACTAGGCAGACAAAGAAAAAGATTGGAGAATGTGCAGAAAGTCTCCCTGAAATAATGCAATGTTTCCACTGTCACTTGGGAATTAGAAATGTAGAAACATAGAAAATAGGTGCAGGAGGAGGCCATTTGGCCCTTCAAGCCAGCACCGCCATTCACTGTGATCATGGCTGATCATCTACAATCAGTAACCTGTGCCTGCCTTCTCCCCTTATCCCTTGATTCCACTAGAGCTCTATCTAACTCTCTTTGAAATTCATCCAGTGAATTGGCCTCTGCTGCCTTCTGTGGCAGAGGATTCCACAAATTCACAACTCTCTGGGTGAAAAAGTTTCTTCTCACCTCAGTTTTAAATGGCCTCCCCTTTATTATTAGACTGTGTCCCCTGGTTCTGGACTCCCCCAACATTGGGAACATTTTTCCTGCAATTAGCTTGTCTAGTCCTTTTATAATTTTATACGTCTCTATAAGATCCCCTCTCATCCTTCTAAACTCCAGTGAATACAAGCCCAGTCTTTCAATTTTTCCTCGTATGACAGTCCCTCCATCCCAGGGATTAACCTCTTGCCAATGATCATGTGGAGAACCAGCCTTTTAGACAGTATTGGAAACTTCATATCCATGCCACATAAGCACACAAAGCCCTGTCTAAATGGCAGAAGCAAAGCCCAACCCATAATCTACTCACCCACTCATCCTGTGAATAAGTCCGCAGTTCCCAAATTAGTCACCTCAGGACCCACAAACCATCCTTCACCCGTATTCTGAAAATGGAATGTTTTTTAAATTTTTTTATTTTATTTAAATTTTAACAAAACAAATACATGTATGAACTCATAGTACGCGATGGTACCTACATTATAAATTTGATTATACATTTTAAATTTGATTATACCTGTATTGTTCTGTATTATCTCCCCACCTACAACCCCCCTCCCCCCACCCCCCAGTTAGAAAAAAGAGGAAAAAGGAGAAGAAGAAAGATAAAGAAATAAAAAAAATTAAAAAGGAAAGAAAGAAAGAAAGAAAGAAAGAAAGAAAGAAAGAAAGAAAGAAAGAAGGAAGAAGGAAACCTGGAGACAAGAAGGAAACACTTCCGGCTAATTTCTTATTAAATTCTTTTTAGGGGTATCAAAAAAATCCTAAAATTAAATATTTCCAATTCTTAATCCTAGTTTTAAAGTGAATGGGTTCCAAAGTTTCAAAAAGAAATCATATTTATTTCTCAGATTATAAGTAGCTTTTTCTAATGGGATACAACTACGCATTTCTGCATACCATCTTGCAATTCTTATTTCATTGTGATCTTTCCAAGTGACCGCCACACATTTTTTTGCTATTGCTATTGCTATTTTGAGAAATCTTTCCTGATATTTATCTAAAATTAATCTTGGTAATATTCCTTTAGTATCTCCCAATAAAAACAACCTTGAATCCAATGGTATGGTCTTATTCATCAATTGTTCCAAAAAGTTTTTTAGGTCTTTCCAAAAAGGAGTTACCTTAGGACATGCCCATGTGGAGTGTAAAAAAGTACCCACATCCTGGTTGCATCTAAAACAAATTTCAGGTAAATTTGGATTTAAATTGTTTAATTTTTTCGGAGTTAAATATAGTTGATGTTAAAAATTGTATTGTACTAAACTATATCTCACATTAATAGTATTTTTCATACTTTCTAAACACAATCTTTCCCAACTTGGTTCATGAATGCTAATATTCAGATCTGTTTCCCATCTTTGTCTTGATTTTTGAATTCCTGTCTTTGGACTAGATTTTTGTAACAATTTATACATTGAAGATATAATTTTTTTAGTTCCCTTGCCCTGAATCAGGGATTCAATTCCTTTAATTTGAAATAAAAACATTGAATTATCTAACTTTTCCCTTAAAAAAGATTGTAATTGATAATAGAAAAAAATACTATTCCCTGGAATTTGATATTTGTTTCTCAATTGAGAAAATGTCAAAAAATTATTTCCTTCGTAGCAATCTCCAATATGTTTAATACCCTTCTGTTCCCAGACTTGTAATATTTGATTATTCCAAGCAAACGGCAGTAATCTATTTTTTACGAATGGAGTTTTAGCTGTTAGAAAAAATATTTTATCATTAGCTTTAACTGTTTTCAACAATATATTAATTAAATGTTTTAGCAAAGGTGACTCTTGATCCTTAACTAATAGCTTCGCTTCCCATTTATAGATAAATTCTTCTGGGCATAGTTCTTTTATTTTATCCATTTCAATTTTAACCCATGCTGTTTTTCCACCCTCTTGATAAAAGGATGAAATAAAAATAATTTGTGCTGCCAGATAGTAATTTTTTAAATTTGGTATTTACAGTCCACCTAATTCAAATTTCCATGTTAATTTTTCCATAGACACTCTTGGCATTTTACCTTTCCAAAGAAAATTTCTCACAATTTTATTTGGTAAAGGTATAGGCAGTGTTTGAAATAAATACTGTAACCTCGGAAAAATATTCATCTTAATACAGTTCACTCTCCCTAACAATGTAATTGGAAGATTCATCCATTTCTTCAAGTCCTCCTCAATTTTTTTAATTAGTGGTTTATAATTTAGTTTATACAGATTATTTAACTTATTATCTACTTTAACCCCTAAGTACTTCATGCCTTCTTTTTGCCATTTAAACTGACTTTCTCTTTTACATTGATCATAATTACCTTCAGAAAGAGGCATTATTTCAGTTTTATCTTTATTAATTTTATATCCTGATACTTTCCCATATTCTTCCAGTCTGAAATATAATTTTCTTAAGGATTCCAATGGTCTAGTAAGACAAATTAAAACATCATCTGCAAATAAAGTAATTTTGTGATTTTCCTGATTCACTTTAAATCCTTCAATGTCTAAATCTGATCTTATTAGCTCTGCCAGAGGTTCAATGGCCAATACAAATAAAGCCGGTGACACCCACTCATCCTGTGAATAAGTCCGCAGTTCCCAAATTAGTCACCTCAGGACCCACAAACCATCCTTCACCCGTATTCTGAAAATGGAATGTTTGCAGTTATTCCAAATGTTTGTCCATTATAATTCAGTTGCGCAATAAGAGAAAGTAATGCCAGACATCACCATTGTGATCAGGCAGGAGATGATATCACAATAAGAGTACGTACTATGTGATGAATAAAAAAGGACATCATCCTATGTGCATCAGGAAATCTTCGATGCACTGGCCATCAATTTTTGTCCATCATTCTGATATCAGAATGTAAATGTATTTGTTCTTCTGGTGCTGTTAACTTGTTTTACAGTTTTATGTTGCAGGTAAATGAGAACCATTTTTTAATCCACATATGTCTTCGTATATCTAATGAAATCATCGATGCACCGGCCATCAGTTTTTGCCCATTAAAATTTTGGATGAAATATTTCCAAACATCATTGTCATTTCCTGTTTCCAATTTAGTCACGGTGCCTCATAACTTGGTATCATCTGCCAACGTGAGTATAAAATTCTCTACATTTTAGGACTCTGCATTTGTTTTAAAAAGTCATGAATAACAGTGGTAAATCCCCATGTTATGCAGGACCTCAGCATAATCAGGGATCCACCCCTGTAAACATACAAGAAACTTTGGGCACGAGATGCCCAGAAGTTTTTAACAAAATTCCTAAGGTTAATTTTCTCATTGCCAATCTGAGACTGCATATTTGCAATCACCGCACTGAGAGGATATAAGATGAAACACACCACCATGCCGTTGAAGCCCCCAGAGATAAATGCAGAAATCCCACTGGGAATGTCTTTTTCCAAGAGTACGTTCTTAATTGGGTTCTTCAATGAGAAATAAAGTGCACTGCCTATTCCATTCCTCAACAGAATAGGGAGGAAGCCTCTGTAATATCCAAGTTGCAACTTATCTTGGAAGCTATAGGAATTGAACAGGTTTAAGATGCTTTGGATGCTGGGAAGTTTTGCATCTTTCCTGTGGTCTTGGAGGATATTTTGGACACGTTCAAATGGGGTCAGCACCAAGGCTTCCACGGCTCCAGATAATGATCCTGCAATGCAACGATGATACACATTTGTATTCTCGGACATCAGGCTTCCAATGATGCTGTCGTAGGTGCCAAACAACAATGTGCCTTGGATTGTTTTAGCTAGGAGTGGAGGGAGAAGTCCTCTGTAAAACCTGTGGAGGCCTTCCTGACGCAGCTGAGCAAAAGCTTTCCGGACAATGCTGCCATGAATTTGCTGTCGAAAGATTGTTTTGTGGATTGGGAATGTCAGAACTGTGGCAAGACAACTGGATGTAGCCCCAATTCCACAGTTCTTCAGTGAGGTTACCACTGATGTGGTGGCTGCGTCTCCAGTGTTCTGCATTTTTGCTTCTGTAACAAAGAGATTTAAAAAAAATTATTGCACAAATCTTTACAACCTATCAGCTCTACTTAACCCATGCTGTACTCAAGAACAGGAAAAAAATATTATAATGGTACACTTGTTGACATCTCCCATTAGATCAAATTTTTTGTTAATTAGTATCTTCCTATATAAATTCTTGTAACTAAATTGCTTGCAGCTGGGCTCGTTTGAAAATCATGAAATTTAACGTAAAAATTTAATTAGAAAAAAAGTTAATTCAGAAATGCATTGGCCTGGAAAAAGGCACAAATTTATAGCAAAAACAGGATATCACGTAACAGGATAACAGCCTTATATTTTTATTGTCATGTTTCCTAGTTCACATTTAGAGTGGATGCCTGCTACTGAAAGTAACCTTAAGGAAGAGATCTTTTTCCTCTTCAGCAATCTATTGGGATTAAGCATGATTTACTGCACCTCTGATTTTGTGGATCTTGCTGAGGACACTGTGGAAATAACAGATGAGCCATCGGTTCAGTATCCTCTCTATTCAGTATTCTCTCAGCTAATTGAATTTGATCTTAATATCCTCTCTTTTTGAAGCACCAGATGATACAAAAATGGGTGGATTGCAGATGGTGAAGATGGCAGTGAAAAATCGCAGTAGGATCTTCAATGGACAGGTGGGCTGAGGAATGGTTGATGGAATTTAATACAGAAATATGTGAGGTGTTGCATTTTGGGAAGTCTAACATGGGCAGGATCTACACAGTGAATGGTAGGGATAGAAACATAGAAAGTAGGTGCAGGAGGAGGCCATTTGGCCCTTCGAGCCAGCACTGCCATTCATTGTGATCATGGCTGATCGTCCCCAATCAATAACCCGTGCCTGCCTTCTCCCCATATGCCGAGTCGAGTAGAGGGATCTAGGAGTGTAGGTGCATGGTTCTTTGAAGGTGGAGTCACAGGTAGATAGGGTGGTTAAAAGAGTATTGAGTATAGAAGTTGAGAGGTCATGTTGTGGTTATATGTTATAGGAAAGATGTAGTTACGCTGGAAAGGGTACAGAGAAGATTTACAAGGATGTTGTCAGGACTTGAGGGTCTGAGCTATAGGGAGAGGTTGAGTAGGCTGGAACTCTATTCCTTGGAGCGCTGGAGGATGAGGGGTGCTCTTCTAGAGGTGTATAAAATCATGAGAGGAATAGATCATGTAGATGTGCAGTTTCTTGCCCCGAGTAGGGGAATTGAGGGGCAGAGGACATAGGTTTCAGGTGAAGGGAAAAAGATTTAATAGTAATCAGAGGGGTAACATTTTCACACAAAGGGTAGTGGGTGTATGGAACAAGCTGCCAGAAGAGGTAGTTGAGGTAGGGACCATCCCAACGTTCAAGAATTCAAGAAACTGTTAGATGGGTATATGGATAGGACAGGTTTAGTAGGATATGGGTCAAACGCAGGCAGTGAGGCAGTGTAGCTGAGGCATGTTGGCTGGTGTGGACAAGTTGGACCAAAAGGCCTGTTTCCACACTCTATGACTATGACATCCAATTGCTCCCCCACACTATGGTATCAGCTCCATTACCATTATAATTATTATAAGAACAAACTACAGCAAAGCGGCAGAGGCCGTACTGAGAAGCGTCGCAGGTAAGAATAACAGGCTGATTGACATCAAAATAAGTTAGAGTAGGGGCGCACGACATCTGTGGTTTGAGGGCAGCAAAAGCACGTTGCTGATGCTCGTGCCACGACCAGGCTATGTCCTTATGCGTAAGCTGCCGCAGAGGAGCTGAGAGCTCACTGAAATTGGGAATGAATTTCCCGAGGTAGTTAATCATGCCCAGAAATCTCTGTACGCTGGTGACATCAGTCGGTGCTGTCATCTCGCTGATGGCCACCATCTTGAGAGGGATCGGTCTTGAGACCATCATTGAAAACATGCCCCATGCAGCTCACCTGCTTGACACGGAACGGACACTAATGGGGATTGAGTTTCAAGTGTACCCCCTGGCACGTTCTACCACCTTCTTTAAATTGGCATCGTGTCCCTTCATGTCTCTGCCGGCGATGATAGTATCATCCACGATGATCGCGCTGGGGAATCCGTCAAAGATTTGCTCCATAGTGCGTTGAAACACCTCGATGACCGAAGTGATACCAAACGGCATTCGTAGGAAACGGTAATGGCCGAAAGAAGTGCTGAAGGTATTGAGCATTGATGAAGCTTCATCCAAAGGAATTTGCCAGAAAGAGCTCTTGGCGTCTAACACAGAGAACTGTTGCCTTACCCATGTGTGCAGCCATTTCCTCCACCCTACGCATGGGGTGATGCAGCCTTTTCAGTGCGGGGTTCAGATCCCTGGGATTGATGCAAATTCAAAGCTCCTGTTTCTTCTTCTTAGTGGCAACTACCGTCGAGGACACCCAGTCAGTGTAATTCTCACAAATGGAGACAGCCTTATCCAACGTTAAGCCAGGGTCGCGGACAAGTTTTCTTCTCAATTTATCACACGCGAGGCTGCACTCTAGTCTGTCCCAAATAAACTCGTTGCGGAGCTGGCCAAATCTACAACTCCTCGCTGCCTTTTTAATAGCACGGATAAAAGATTCAATCATCTCACCGTCATTTACACGTTCGACGATAGGATTGGCCTGGGGTTCGCAAAGCTGGCAAAACTTTATTTTTAGACATTCAGGGTTGTCCGCCGATTCCGCAGGAGTCACAACCGAAGGAGCATCACCGACAGGTGGGTGAGTTATTGCTCCCGCATAGACGAACTGTTGTGCTCACTCGTGAGCTTCATCTCCTGCGAGACTGACGAGCATGTATGCACGAGCCCCAGGCGGTTTGTCATAGTGAGAGGCAGCGATGAATACATTGTTGTTCGAAGAGGTGTCACCACTCTCCGATCTTGCCATAGAACACGAGAGGGTCCAGTTTTTGAAAGGCTTCGGCCCTGGCAGGGACTGTGAAAGCGCTTGGGAGTAGGAGCCGAAGTTGATCCGAAGGTTCACTCCTGACACCATGTAAGAAGCATTGATAATCATAAGTCGTTTAACTTCTTAAAAAGCACTTTATTATAATTACATAGAGACCATGGCATAAGCCTCGAAGGTTTTGCATCGAAGTTCCAAGTAAAATCTAATCAATAGCATCCCACCGATGGCATAGAGGAAGACCCGGCCTGGATCAGGGATCGGGTAGACAATAGGAAAACCAGGTATGGATCAAATCAGCAATCGCAACTGATCTACATTTGCAAGTCAAGTCAAGTTTATTTGTCACATACACATACATGATGTGCAGTGAAATGAAAGTGGCAATGCCTGCGGATTGTGCACAAAAAAGAATTATAGTTACAGCATATAAATAAAGTTAATAAGTTACTATAGTGTAGACAAAAATTTAGTCTCTGGAGTTATAAAAGTTGACAGTCCTGATGGCCTGTGGGAAGAAACTCCGTCTCATCCTCTCCGTTTTCACAGCGTGACAGCGGAGGCTTTTGCCTGATCGTAGCATCTGGAACAGTCCGTTACTGGGGTGGCAGGGGTCCCTCATGATCTTGCTTGCTCTGGATCTGCACGTCCTGATGTATAGGTCCTGCAGGGGGACGAGTGTAGTTCCCATGGTGCGTTCTGCCAAACGCACTACTCTCTACAGGGCCATCCTGTCCTGGGCCACAGAATGCCTGCTTTTGTGCCCACAATATTGATATGGGTGTTCAATTAACTCTCTGATCAATGCTGACGTATGCTGACTGTGGATACCTCAGAAATGAAAACTCCTCTTAAATCATTTGCAGGATGTGAACATTGATGGTAAAGTTAGAATTGATGACTCATCCTTATTTTTGTGCCAGAAAGTGGAATTTCTTGATTCTCTGTCATCGGTGTAGTGAAGATAATAATCTAATATTGGAATCGACTTACATTTTTTGAAGATTTAAATCTTGCCACGAAGGAATGGCATTCCAAGTTAGGATTAGGTGACCTTGATCAATCATCCCCCCGCCTATATGTACCTACCATCTGCTATGCTTTGCCTGCCTCTCTTCTTCCCAGCTTTTATCTCCACCCACCCCTCCAACAATCAATTTGAAGAAGAATCCTGACCCAAAATGTCGCCTATCCATGAGATCAGAGATGCTGCCTGACCTGCTGAGTTACTCCAGCACTTTGTATCCTTTTTTTGTAAACCAGCATCTGCAGTTGCTTGTTTCTATAAGTGGACAAGAAAGCTTGGTAAATAACTTTGGGCATGCCTTGTGAAGCGTTAAACAGAAGACGAATGAAATCTGAAACCAGCAGAAGAGAGAAACAATGTCCGAATTATTCAAACATGAGAAAGAGTGATTATCAGAAATTGCTGAATTCAGTGTTGAACCCGGAAGGTTGTGGTTTGCTTAGTTATAAAATGAGGCCCTCGGTTCCTTTAAACGATGCTGACTGGGTGGATGCAGAATTAATGGTTGTTCTGCTTGAGGTGTCCACAACCAGTGATTACATAAGTGAAAATAAGTGATCAGTCATTCTGGATGAAAAGAATAACGACTCGATCACTGTGTATATTTACAATAGAGAGCAATAGATTGAGATATTTAAGGAATCAAGGGATAGTGCAAGGAAAGTACTACTTATTACCTAGCACTGTGGTAAAAGATCAGAATGGCAAAGCAGATATGTGGTCCAATTGATCCAACCTTTCTATTTCTTATGTCCTGTGTTCTCTCTTTGGAACAGTATAATAGACTGAAGACAGAGATCACTGTGATAATGGACTTGGGAAATTGAAGTGACATGAGATGGAAGCTCATGGTGACCTACACAGACCAAATATACATGTTCAGTAAGCAGTGATCTAATATGCATTTGCCCAATCTAGAGGAAACTGCTCTGTGAGCACAAATGCAGTATAATCTTTCCTTGATTTTCATTTCATGAGATATGATCGCAACCCATGTCAAGCCTCCTGTAATGCAATGCAAGCCTCCTGTAACTCCACTTTCTGTTTCTTTTCATCCTGTTTCATTTGTATTCCTCCAGTTTCTCTATTTGTATCTTAATTTGAGGGGGGGGGGGCAACTTTTCATCGATGCTGTTGATGTCTTCCACCAGTTTGCTTTTTAGAGCCTATATCTATTTGTTTGTGAGATTAAGAATGATTTAAAGTAGAATTCTGGGAGGGAGGGAAAGTGCTTGTCACTGTTTGTGCTGTTGAGACTACAGTAAGTGCAATACAACATGTTTAGCAGCTTTAAAGGAGCAAAGGCAGGCAATATTACTCTCTGTTCTAGAGAAAGCATGAGGACATCCAGAAACTCGAATTGGCAAAGAAAATGTTGGGGTTCGAACAATATGACTGAATGGAAAGGTTCCAAGTGGCATTTTAAAATCTGGATGCTGAAGGAAGATTCGGGATGATATCGAGTCTCCTGTCCATTGAGTCATTGTTGCACATGAAACCCATCGCATTACAGCAGAAGGACCAGACTTCATCCCAACCAACCCTCCCCTCCCCTGTTGGACAGAAGCTACAAAACCTTGAAAGCACTTGCTGCCAAATTCAGGAACAACGTATTTCCTGGTGTTATCAAACTATTAAAATGTACACCTATAAATCCTGATTTTCCAGCCTATTTCAATACAGACTCGAGTTAGATGCCATCTTGGAAGCAACCACAGTGACTATTCGTGTGCTAGCCACATATTATAATCGCTCCACACTTTAAACTCTCTATTCCATTATCATGTATCTGGCTCGATTATAATCATGTGTTGTCTTGCCGCTGGCTGGTTAGCACACAACTAAAGCTTGTCCCTGTACAGCACATGACAATAAACCAACCGAACTTGGTTTAAAAAAAAATCTTTATGCTGTAACACTATATTTCGAATTTACACAACCTGTTGTACTTGTGCAGGGCTTGATTGTACTCGTGATTTGACTGGACATAATGCACAGCTTTTCACTAGGTGCACATGACAATAATAAATATACCCGATACCTGCTCCACCACGTGCTCCCTGCCCATCTGCGATAGATCAGCCATGACTGAATGGCGGAGTGGACCTGATGGGCCGAATGGCGGAATTCTGCTCCAACAACTCTGCTGATCCCACATTGGTCTCATCAGCTATATTGGAACCCCCAGAACTAATAATATTTGATTAACAGGAATTGCCGAAGAGGAAGATGCACGTTTATGCTTTCAGATGGACTAAAGAAAATTACAGATTTGTCCATTTAATGACTCGTGAAGAGCAAGATTTTTTGTTGTTGTTGTGTTCTGACTCTATTGAAAACAGTGACGTATAAATACTGTAGAGCATTTAATCCTCAGGCTATCCATCACGTTTAATACTTTATAGAGAGAGGCTCTGCCGGAAACGCCTGGTACCTTCATGAGCTGCTGTCCAGCGACGCCCTCCTCTGGCTCCGGTACTTTTAAGAGGCCTTTACCGGTAAAAGAGACAAAGACGGGATTACCCGAGGCCATGTGCTGTATCGTACACATTTCCAAACTTAACTAGTAACAGTCGAAGGCCGCATCTCCGAGACATCCGCCTCTAATTAGCAACGAAGTGAATTACCTTGTCTGGGAATCCTACCGGTTGATTTTTCCAACTGAATGTCCTTCTGGCCATTTATACCTGTCAAGGACACACGACGGTGATGATGGGTGGGTGCTCCGTTACCTCAACTTTTTTTAACGCCTTATTTTGACCGGAGACAATAAATGAAATGGATATTATATCTCCATTCCATTGATTGGACCGCTCTGTGGAAGTGGCGCGTCTGCCGCCGCTCTGATTGGGTCGACCAGCTAGCTATTCGTCGCAAAAATAGCGGATGGAAAGAGGAATGAAGACCCGAACACTGCAGAAACAAGGAACTGCCAGTGCTTTAACTGTAACTGCTTTACAAAAAAGTGAGTGCTGGATGAATTCAGGTAGTCAGGCAGCATCTCTGGAGAACATGGGCAGGCTACATCTCGGGTCTGAACCCAGTCTGAAGAAGGGTCACCTATCCACGATCTCCAGGGATGCTGCCTGACCCCCGAGTTTCTCCAGCACTTCGTCTCTTTAGAATAGTCAATATATTTGTCACATACACATAAATGTGCAGTGAAATGAAAAATTACCCGCAGTTCAACAATAAGACCAATAAAAATAAGCAATAAAAATATGCAAGAACACATACAATCATAAACCAACACCAAACAAAAGAAACATCCATCACAGCGAGTCTCCTCCAGTCACCTCCTCACTGTGATTGAAGGCCAGAATGTATTTTTCTCTTCCCCTGCCGTCTTCTCCGCGGTCAGGCTGTTGTGAAAGCTGCATATCTGTGACCGGAACCGTTAGCTTTGCTTCTCTTTCCTGACCTGTTGAGCGCAGCCATCGTTTTCTGTTTGCATTTTAGATTAAACGGGTGTTGCTAAACTATTGTTCAATGTTTCTGATTCGAATCAATCGTTTATAGACACAAAAAGCTGGGAGTAACTCAGCGGGACAGGCAGCATCTCTGGAGACCCTTCTTCAGACCCGAAACGTCACCTGTTCCTTCTCTCCGGAGATGCTGCCTGTACAGCTGAGTTATTGCAGAATTTTGTGTCTATCTTCGGTTTAAACCAGCTTTGCAGTTCCTACACACTCGAATCAATCGTTTTATCTTTCAAAGGAACTATAGGAATTTTGTTCCACTTCTCTTAATTTTGATTTTAGATAATCGTTTACGTAAGGGTTTTCAGCAGTAGTATCAGTTCTCATTGTTATGTTGGGGTTAAGTGTAATACATTATCGTTCTCCCTGTGACTGCTTGGGTTTTCTCTGGGTGCTCCAGTTTCTTTCCACATCCCAATGACATGCAGGTTTGTAGGTTCATTGGCGACTGTAAATTGTCCCTCGTGTGTAGGATAGAACTAGTGTATGGGTGATCGCTCGTCGGCGTGGACTGGGTGGGCTGTTGTGCCTGTTTCCACGCTGTATCTCTAAACTGATGTCAACGTCTCGTGCCATGTCACTTTGTAGTTACTTTTCCGCTGCAAAGTTAATTTTCCACGCTTGGCAATTGTATAAACATCAAAGCTGCATTACAGTAGTTTTAAGTATCCAAATTTGGAACAGAAATAGGATACGCATCAAAAGATAAGACCGTGACTAATCCGATTGTATCGTCAACACCATATTCCGCATACATTGCTCATCTTTTGGAAGATGAAGAGTTCCAACGACTTGCTGCTCTCAGAAAAAAATGTCATAATCTCTCCTCAGCGTTAATTGAGCCCCTTTTTCAAAAACAGTGACCCCTAGTTTATTTGCTGTGTCGATCCATTAGCCATTTGTGCGAAATAATCAATGAGTTGCCAGAGGAGGTAGTTGAGGCAGGAACCATTTAAAAGACACTTGAATGGGAACGGTTTAGAGGGATATGAACCAAATGCAGGCAAATGGAACTAGCTTAGATATGGGACCTTGGTGAGTGGGGATGAAGAGTCCGTTTCTGTGCTCCATAACTTTATCACATGCACTTTGACTTTCCTTCTCCATCTCATCAAAAACATCAGAACATTGAACTGCCAGTCCTTTCCCTCTCGCAACCAAGTCTCTCTGTCATGGCCACATCATAATTCCACAATACTGAAGGTAACATCATGTCAAATGCCTTCTTGAAATCCAAATAGTGTATCTAATTATTTTTCCTCGAGACACAGTTACTTCTTCAAAGAAAAACAATTTGGGGAAAGAAACGTAATGGGCTTTAACTGTCACATTAAGTAACCTAATCCTAATGAGAAGGATACATTTGCAATTTTCAAACCTAATGGAACTATCTCCAAATCTAGGGTAAATAAGAAAATTAAATCTAATACAAAAGCTATCTCTACCCGTTTACTGGAAACAGATCTGCAGGTTCACAGCTCCACCAATTTGCTCAGTACCACTTCCTAAGTAATTGATAGAGGGGGAAGAATTCAGGGGAACACCCCACCCCCACAAATTACAGTCATTGTTGAAGAACCATTTGCTTCCTCAATTGCAAAATATTCATTTAATTCATTCTGCTATTTTAATGTTTCCCAAATATGAATTTGACAGCCTCACTTTCCGCAAGTGAAACACTCATTTTTAATCACTCGCCCACAAAATCTTTATCTTTTTGTGAATGTCTTTTAAATTATTATATCTTGGCAACTTCAATCCATTGTCCCCACTATTTGGTTAAGATGATTAAAGAAATTCAGTATGTCATAGAGTCATACAATGTGGAAACAGGCCCTTCGGCCCACACCGCCAACAATGTCTCAGCTACACTAGTCCCACTTGCCTGTGCTTGGTTCATATCCCTCCAAATCTGCCCTATCCATGTACCTGTCTAACTGTTTCTTAAACAATGGTATAGTCCCAGCCTCAACTACCTCCTCTGGCAGCTTGTTCCATACACCCACTACCCTCTATGTGAAAAAGTTACCCCTCAGATTCCTATTAAATCTTTTCCCCTTCACCTTGAAACTATGTCCTTGATTCGCCAACTCTGGGCAAAAGACTGTGCATCTACCTGATCTATTTCTCTCGCAATCTTATACACCTCTATAAGATCACCCCTTATCCTGCGCTCCATGGAACAGAGACCCAGCCTACTCAATCCCTCCCTATAGCTCACACCATCTAGTCCTGGCAATATTCTCGTATATCTTTTCTGAACCTTTTCAAGCTTGGCAATATCTTTCCTATAGTATGGTGCCCAGAACTGAACACAATATTCTAAATGCGGTCTCACCAACGTCTTATAAAACTGCAACATGACCTCCCAACTTCTACTCTGACTAATGAAGGTCAAAGTGCCAAAAGTCTTTTTGACCACCTTATCTCCCTGCGACTCAACCTTCAAGAAACCATGCACCTGCACTCCCAGATCCCCCTGCTCTGCAACACTACCTAGAGGCCTACCATTTACTGTGTAGGTCCTGCCCTTGTGCGACATCCCAAAATGCAACACCTCTCACATCTATCTCTGTATTAAATTCCATCAACCATTCCTCCACCCACCTGGCCAATCAATCCAGATCCTGCTGCAATCTTTCACAACCATCTTCACAATCTGCAAAACCACTAACTGTTGTAAGAGATACTCACCAGTCATTCAATAAATCAGCTACCTAATCTGCACTGAAATCACTTTGAGCTGATGCTAGTGCCAGGTTGCTCCAACATCTCACACTCACCATCATCCCTATCGCATCAAAATCCAAACACTGCACTTCAGGAGCCTCACCAAGCCTAAATCACCCAATTTAAAATTGATTGGTGCCTGATACTAATGGACAATTTCAATAGATCACTATGTAAAATCACTTGTTTATCTCAGTAGATACAGTAACTACAACTTGAAGATACATGATGCAATAAATTAGTTTTAATTAATAGTTTAGAAATAATGGAACTCATCCATTACTCACCAATAGCCACACTTTGACGATATATGCTGAAAACTCTATTGTGTGCTGATAATTGATGTTGGCAATAATGTTTAAGAACAGTGGTAGATAAATACAGGCGAGAAAAATCAGTTAATATGATCATTTTGGCCAGGAATATACAAACTTGTAAAAACCTCCGTGGCCATTGCCTTAACCTTTGTGATATCCAACTGTTTTCTAAACAAACAAAAAAGACTGATATTTAATCGTTTTAGACTAAGGATACTTTGTTAGAGCAACCACCCTATTCTAACAATTTCTAAAACACATCTACTTCAGTTTGTTCTAGTCTCTAAATTTCAGGTTTCAAATGCACTAAAACATATTATTATCACATATGATTGAAAATGTAAAAATCCTTCAGCTGTTTTTAAAGAAAACAAAACTAAAAATATGGTTGCAAATTTGCATTTAATATGTAGAAACTGTCCTTACACAATCGTATAGGGTTATTTTCCAAGTTCAAAATGATTTAAAATAAAATCCAATGCACAGATAAGATATCTGAATTGTGTATACAAATACGAGGCACCTCCAATCCAAATGGCAACCAAAAACATACCTCACATACCAATGCAGCCTCAAGGAACATGTTTTTCTTGCATTCCAGACAAGCAGAGACAATCTGTAAGAGTCCTGTATTGCAGAAGAAAATCCAAAAAGGAGTAGATGCTTGGGGCCAGTTTATGAGCAGAACCCAAAATGAAGCAACACTATCCATTATTTCAATACATGCATAGAACAATGCTTTTCTCCTCACTTCCCATACAGATGATGTTTTGATAAAAGAACACATTGATCTCATCCTTTACAAATATAGAAATTATAAATAACGTTGTACTTCATGGAATTCCAGCAGTGGATGAATTGCAATTTGGATAGTACACATGTCTAACTTTGGGTCACCCAGTTTGCTCATTGTGTCTGGCAATACTAATTCAGGTAAAACAGGACACATAACTATGTTGTCAATAAATCTGATAAAGTGGGGTTCCCAAGGATCCACCAGTGTGCCGATGAGCTGGATTACAATGGTACATCATTTTAGGCTTCACTTTGGAGAAGTCATGTAACATGTAAACCATATTTTCACTTCCTTGCTGATTGTAACCTTGCCCCTAGTCAGCATTTCAAACATTTCCCAATAAAGGTGTTTGCAATGCATGTGAATTTTAAAAGATAACACCTAACGTAATGAAGCTATTGAGTCAGTAGCAAGGCCAGCAATTCCACAGAGACTAACCTGAAAATTATCTTTATAAGCCCTCACGGCATTGATCAAAGATGACTTTGATAACCTCATATCTCTTATGATCCAAGACTTCCTTTTTTAAGGTATTAATATCTACACATGAAGGAAAATCTATTCGTTTCAGGATTGGGCAAGCTACAATTTTTCAACTTGAAAGTGAATTATGAACAAGTCAAATAACCAATTAAGTTTTCTTACATTCAAAACTTTGCACCAACTTATCTTATAAAACATTGACTTTGAAAAGAAAATTAATTTTTCCAGGCTACCTTGCACAAAACTTCAAAGTAATTTCTGCAAAAGCTGCATCACTACTGGAAAAGATACACATCAGCAATATAACTTACGGTTAAACAAAGATCAAGGTAAATTTGCTACTTCTGTGGATTAAGTGTAAGCAATTCGACAGATTTAACATCCATTAAAGACTTTGTTGAGCAGAAATTATCATGTTGTAACCCAAAAGGCAGGAGATAATAATATTTGTTGTAATACAAGGCTCATAAATGTACATAGAATGAGAATAAAGATGTTGAGCAAATCAAGTTATAACACAGGCCAAGTTAGAATTGGTTGATCCAAATTATTTGGATTTTACAATAACATTGAATCCTGTATTCAATTCTCATTTTTTTTTAAACTTGTGGGCCAAAAGAAAGTTGCTTGGGATCCTCAGAAGCTTTTCATATTCACCAGGGTTCCATTGAAATTTTCTTGGAAGGTTATAGACTAAGAACAGGCCAAGCTGCTTCAATCACATCTTAGAAGCAATGCACCTGAACCATGCAATAATAGGATTTTGTAACTATGAAACTAATGTACTTCTAATAAGGCACAGGGCAGCATAAAAACCAAGTTATCCCCTGCTTTGTCTGCATCAGTCCGTGTTTGAGATAGGAAATACACAAAATTTGCCGAAATACATTGTCTCAATGATAGAAGCACAAATTTAATAACATGAACAGGAGATGAGGTACATTCACACAGTTTCTTCCTCCTCCAAACAAAAACAAAAAATCTATTCCAGTTCTCTACAATATCAACAATCTGCTCCAAAAATCAGCAGCTTCTATTGTGGCAGATGTGTTGCAATCAATGTTGCAATGTAGTAAGAATGGCAAGAATACACCAAACATGATTAAAAATAAAATAATCCCTCTTGATACCAAGAGGGATATGAAATGTATCATTTCAGTTAAACCCAATTACAGCTGCTGCTTTTAAACTGTAAACATCTAATATATTGATGGATATTAAACCAAAACATTTGCACCAACAGATCCGACTGAAGTGCACCACAATGTAGCAACAAAGATAATCTTTTATCATTTGATGCAGATGGGGAAGGTAAAGAAAAATTAAACTTGATGGAATAATATTCACTGAAACAGTAGATAGTAAATATTACAATGGCACATGGCTGAACAGATAGGACACGGACTCTCCATTGTGAGTTCTTCTAATTGCTTCAGCGAGTATCATGGAGATATCAATAACCTGAGAGTAGAGAAAATGATTCAGGATTAGTGCTGTGTTTCCACTTCAGTCTTGCTACAATTGTTACAAAATTAGAAGTCTTGCATACACCAAAATAAAAGGCTGCTGAAGTCAACTAATTTGACCACTTTATTGAAACTTACCAAGCTGATTTGGGTTTTAAACACAACTCTTATGGTCCAAATTGAATTTGAAAATGTGATCTCCACCCTGACACTTATTATTAGAAGATAGCATGGAACAGAGTATGATATTTTACAACACAAGTGGACTCTTTTTTATTATGGACCACTCTACATGCATCGAGTACAGCTTGGCCCAGCATAAAGACAAGAGGCGCACCGGGAATTTACAAAAAATATTAATATGGATAATAACCGGGACAAATGTGTGGTATGGGTCTGAAGTAGACCGGGAAAGAGCTTTCATTTGACTAAAACAGAGCAGTAAAAGACAATTAAGTCATCAAAATGGGTAATGAAGATTCCTCTGAAACCAAGTGGTGAGAACATTGCACTTATTAATATTAATGACAGTGAGATAAACAATATAGATGTATGCATAAAGCATAAATATTGGCCTTAATTGTTATTTATATAAATTGTAAAATGTTCAGGCACCAACACCAATCTCTCCGGAACGCTACTTGGAACATCTTAGCAATGAAAAACAGACCCATTTATGCCTCTACTCTGATTCCAGTAAATCAGTCAGTCAATCGTTATCCACAAAGTGTCACCTCCTATACCATAAGCTTTTATTTTCTGTGATACTATGTGATGCATCACCTTGATTAAATTATGATACTATGTGATGCATCACTTTTATACATGTCAAATACAATCTCTTTAACAAATCCATGGTTCACTTTGCCTGACAATTATAACTTTTTTTCTGTTTAATGTCTTTAGTAATAGCTTCTAAAATTTAATTACAAATATGCCAAGCTAGCTGGTCAGTATTTTCTGCTCCTTCCATTTGAAGGAAGTTATATTTGCCATCTCCAGACCAAGTGTCCACCGGGTGGCGCCAGCAATGGCTGCATCGCCAACAATCTGTCTGTCCCTTCCTTCTTTGTGTTTTAATAGTACGTGTTAAATGTTTGTTTTTAGTGTTCTTTAGCTTGTTTTATGTGGGGGGTGGGGTTGGGGGAAACCTTTTCTCATCTCTTACCTCGACGGAGATGCGATTTTTTTCCATATCGTATCTCCGTCTGCACTGCGGCCTAATATCTGTGGAGGGAATGGACAGACGACAGTTTGAGTCGGGCCCTTGGTTTACACTAATTGGAGAATTGGAGAGAAAGCTGGAAAGGAGAGGGAGTGAGATGAAGCCTAGGACAAAAAATACTGCAGATGCTGGCATTTTGAGCACAACACAAGAAACTTGTGATACAAGAACCAGGTTTTTATCTCCATCTTATTTTATCTCCATCTTATTAACTCTCCAGACCAATTTTCTACAGGGTCAATACTTACTTTGTCAACTGATTTAAAAATATATCTGTAGTTACATATCTGACTAGCTTTGTCTTTTACTATTTTCTCCCCTTTTCACCATTTATTACCTTTTTAAGATATCCTGTTCAATTTTATAACCTGCATCTTTGTACAATTATTTCCTTTATCAAAAAAGAAACGAACTGCTGGAGGAGCTCAGTGGGTCAGGCAGCATTTGTCAAAGAAAATGTAGACAATGTTTTGGGTCAGAACCCTTTGGCGTGAATTACTCCAGCAGTTAGTTTTTGCTCAAGATTTCAGCATCTCTTGTGCCTTTCTTTATGCCTGGTACTATCTTTAACTTATTTGATTAATAATAAATATCAGGTCTGCTCCTGGGAAATTCTTTTAAAAAGGCAGTAGTTTTTCTCTTTTTCTGAGGTGACCTGTGGGCTCGTTTCATACTAATAAGTGTTTTATAAACTCTTCAGTGCTGTTATGTTTTTTTATAACATGATTATCAGAGCATGCAGTCTGGTCCAACCATGATGTAAAGGATAATGAAAACTGGCCAAATAATTTCCATCCTCGACTGTGTCAGCTGAATCATTTAAGAAGCTCCTCTTAAACCATCAGCCTGTGCATGTTTTCATTGAGTTCTATTTTTACCTCCTCTAGAACTGCAGATTCAAGAAAGTGGCTTACAATCACCTTTGACTTCAATTGAGATATGGGAATGTTGACCTTGCCAGCAATGCCCAGATCCCAAAAAATGAATAAAGAATCCCTTTGCCCTAGTACCGTTATTTTGCTGGCAATATATCACTTTATTTTTATTTGCCAAATATAATCTTACCTGTTGAAATTTCCCAATTTATTCCACTTCTGCAAATCTGTTTGTAATTTATTTGCAGTCATCATCTCTGATGAACATGCCCCACCCCCAATTTGTCACTGTCTAAAAATAATAAATTATGTCTATATATCTAATCTTGCACAAAGTTTTGAAATTCAATTGCTTTCCACAATGCAATACTGGACAGTTCTTCATTTCTTCTCATGCAAAAGGGTGGCACGTTGGCGTCACGTTAGAGTTACTGCCTTACAGTGTCAGAGACCCGAAATCGATCCTGTCTACGGGAGGTTGTCTGTACGGTTTCTATGTTCTCCTCGTGACCTGCATGGGGTTTCTCCGAGATCTTCGGTTTTCTCCCACACTCCAAAGACATACAGGTTTGTAAGTTAATTGGCTTGGAATAAATGTAAAAGAATTGTCCTTAGTGTGTAGAGCAGTGCTAATGTGTGGGGATTGCTAGTCGGTGCGGACACTCGGTGGGCCGAAGGGCCTGTTTCCGCGCTTAATAAAACTATTAAGAGATAGTTTTTAACTATCTCTTAAAAACTTGGAGATAGTTTTATCTCTAAACAAAACTAAAAACAACAACTTCTAATTTCCGAAATAAATCCCAGGGAAACAAACTGCCTCATAGACAAATATTTGTAAGTGATCAAGTACTAAAGTTTTATCATCTGGACATTTAGTCTCCAGTAAATTCTTTTTTCACTTGCCTGTATTTTAGGACAGTGTTTCATTTTGTCCTCTTGAGGTATTGTATTTGTAACTACCACAGCTTCAAAGCAGGCATTGTTGATGCGTGAAATAGCAGGACCAGAAAAGATTCCGTGTGTGAGAATAGCATAAACTTTGGTGGCTCCAGCAGAGAGCAGCCTATGACGCACAAAATAATTAAAATCAGAAATTAAGCTATACCTCCCATTCTGCTGCTTACTATAGCACTTTATTTCCAATTTCTGACAAGACAATGTTCTTAAAATGCATTCTTAGCAATTAAAAAGACAGTCTATTAATTTACACATTATTCCTAAAGCAACTGATGGCTCATGTTTTTCTCCTTCTCAAAATTGGAAAACACTCCAATTAGCAAGTTTTACAGATCAGTACGTTACTGATGTTAAACAGAGCATGGAACAATCCCATTAAATGGCATAAAACTATGTGTATGTAAATAAACCTAGTTTGTAGACCAAAATGCAAAACCTAGCTTCAGAATTTTTTCAAACCAAATATTTTCTTTCATGATCACATGCCATCCATTCATACCCATCCCACCAAAAGAAGTGAACTAAAGGTACAAGAACCGTAATGAAGATCGTCAAATCAAGGGAATAAAAAAATATTGGTTGAAGGCGGAATATGAAAAATGCGTCAATTCATTTTAATGATAATGCTACAATAAAACCAATCTGCAAGGCAAGATTGATACTGCTACAATAAAAAATGCTTCCACTTTATTTAATGGAGCAGCAATTCCATTAGTCTATTGCTCAGCTACTCACTTGTCTGCAGCATGACAAATTGTGCCACATGTGTCTGCCATATCATCAACAAGAATAGCCACTCGATCCTTCACATCACCAACCAAAACCATTCTGTCAACTTCGTTGGCCTTTTTACGCTCCTTATGAATCAGTGCAAAATCTACATTCAGCCGGTCAGCAATAGATGTAACTCTAAAATTGGAAGAAAAACAAGTTTGCTAAGGATTCCTCTTTCCTTACTATAATTAATATAAAAACATGTGCAAGCAACGAACAAGAGTTATGATGATCATCCAAACAGCTTTTTAAAAAATAGCAGCTCATTTTCCAGCTTTCTGATTTTAATGACAATTAGCTGGAAGTGAATGCTGACATAATTAGGAATGATAAAAGAGTTACCAAGGGAGCCAAAAAGAAACCAATCCTCGGGAGCTGTGTTGCAAGGAGAGACTCGACAGACTGGGACTGTTTTCCCTGGAACCCAGTAATGTTTCATCATTTAAAGAACACTGGTATCCCTGAATGTTCTATTCTAAATTTTCACTACAATCCAGTTGTGACTCTTTAATGTACATGTTCTTGATTCACGAGACACATTTGCTCTAATGAACAATGCATAAAATTAGGAACTGAAAGGTCATTCGAATAGAGGGGCTGTTGAGCTGTTCATTTAAATGACAAAATGCTGGAGTAACTCAGGAGGTCAGGCAGCATCTCGGGAGAGAAGGAATGGGTGACGTTTCGGGTCGAGACCCTTCTTCAGACTGTTCATCTCTCCCGAGATGCTGCCTGACCTCCTGAGTTACTCCAGCATTTTGTGAATAAATACCTTCGATTTGTACCAGCATCTGCAGTTATCTTCTTATACAATTTAAATGACAATCTACTCAACTCCCATTTACTTTTGTGGAATGGGGAGTGGTTGGTTTACAGCAGGATGTACGAGGTGAAGCAGCCGTCCAGAGCCAAGTGAACGGACAATGTTGGTGAGATTTGAAGAGTGATATCTTCAGGGTTTCCACTTGGGAATGTACGCCAAAATGTTTATTTTTAGTACCTTAAAGTTTAATTGCAAATACATAATTCCATGAAATTGGTGACACAGATAGATAGGATACTGTATTGCACGTGTGGCTTCATCAAACAAGAGTATTAATGTTGTGTTATAGCCGTACAGGACAGTGGTAAGATCGCACTTGGAATAGTGTGTGCACCTCTGGTCTACAAGGAGGATGTGATAATGCTAGAGATGATATAGATAAATAATGAAAGATTCTGAAGCATTTGTATTAGGTTTAGGTGGAATATTGCCAAGTAGTTAATAAAACAATTTTAAAAGTTAAAATTCATTAAAGACAATTAAAACCAAAGCTAATAAAAATGATTGATAACTTCAAAATCTAGCTGTTAATTAAAAAAATCAAATGAATCTTTTTTCACAGACAAAAACCTGTACTATTAAATTCAATACAAAAATTTCAATACAAAATGTAAAACACAAAAAGTAATTTGAAAAATGAAAGCAGTTTAAAATACAGATGTTAAATGTTTAAATCAAGCCCGAGCTAAAAGAAAAATATGCAGCAGTCATTTTGCTGGTAAGCTACACTTCACAAGTAGTCCTCTGAACGACAAGAGATACACCATAAGCAGGTTTGTTTACACTGAAAAATTAGAATTTTCCTCTGCCTCTTCTAATGTTTTTTTTTCTGATTATAGTGTTATAATAAACTGTCACTCCACTAATTTACCAAATGCCAAAACAAAATTGAAACAATATTGGTTTAATCATTCTCCTTATTTCAAAGAGGAACGTTTCCATAAAGGAAACAAATTATATTAGATATCGGACCACTGATCTGAGATTATGTGCTTTATATAAACGTAAAAGTTGACTCCTATGCCCCCTTCCAACCACTCACCTCTTTGCTCCACCAGCATCGGGAGAGACAATGGTACAGTTTTTCCACTCTGGAATGTTCTCCCTAATCCACTTAAGTACTGCTGGTTCAGCATACAGGTTATCCACTGGAATATCAAAGAAACCCTGTGGAAGAAGCAACAAGGAAAAGGAAATGAAGTAATAATGCACAGACACATCAGGGCAGGATATTTTGATAGCATCTCTTGGAGAAAATATGCAGACTGTGCAGCAAATTTTCCAAAAAATCCCCATGGTCATATTTTGGCTAAATGTGACTTATTTTGAAGGAAGGCTCATGATACCATTTTAGCCATTGCAATTCTACCAATAGGTCCAGTGAACATATTGCAGAGGTTTTAAAAGGCTGAGCAAGGCAAGCTTTCCTACTGATAGGACTAGCTGGTAATATCCAGCATGTAAAAGGAAGGTAAGCTTTAGCTGAATGGAAATTTTGGTGTGTACATTTTAAACAGGGCCATATTTTGAGGTCAAAGTTTTGTGCTTAAGATCTCAGTACAGAGTCTTAGATGAGAGGGGCTTCAGTGAGCAGGCCGAAAGGTAACAAAGTCTGGCAAACCTGAGTAAGATATACATAAAATGCTGGATTATCTCAGCGGGACAGGCAGAATCTCTGGATAGCAGAATGGGTGATGTTTCGCGTCGAGACCCTTCTTCTGACTTCCTATTTTCTCTAAGTCAGAGTAGGATCCATTCTTTCTTTTAACCTAGTACTAACTTCATAAGTAGAAATGGCAATCAGTGGAGTGGTATTCTCCTCATGAAACTTGGGAGATTAGGGAGGAGACAGGTTTCTCCAATAACTACATTTACATGAAGTGAAGGATTGGATGGGATGGCAGTTGGATTCCCGAGGAGTGTAAAAGGTAGGCGATTCAGTGAGCTGGTAACATTGCATATTTAACCAAATGGATGGGGAACTGCTAGGAAAAACAGGCATGTAGTATAGAAGTCTCCTGAAGCTGTTGTAACAAATATGTGGCCTCCTGCATGGTGGTGGTGGCGGGGTGGAGAATGGTCTCTCTGGGGAAAGCAACAGCAGCAGCCATTTGTGCAGCAGGGTAGGTTGGAGTCTAGATGAGCATTAGTGATAAGGAACTCAATTGTCTTTTTGTTTAGTTTAGAGATACAGTGCGGAAACATGCCCTTTGGCCCACCAAGTTGGCACCGACCCGCACATTAACACCATCCTACACACACTAGGGACAATTTACACTTATACCAAGCCAAATAACCTACAAACTTGTATGTCTTTGGAGTGTGGGAGGAAACCAAAGATCTCTGAGAAAACCCACGCAGGTCACGGGGAGAACGTACAAACTCCGTACAGACAGCACCCGTAGTCGGGATCAAACCCGGGTCTCTGCGCTGCAAGAGCTGTAAGGCAGCAACTCTACCGCTGCATCTCCGTGTCGAGGCACAGATCGGAGTTTCTGTGATCGTGAATGAGACCCCGGGATGTTGTATTAAGGATGTCCCTGAGCAGGCACAGAAGATTTTGAAAGAGGAGGGTCAACAGCCAAAAACTGCAGTCCATAGTGGTACCAACAACATAGGCAGGAATACAGAGGAGGTCCTGCAACATGAATAGGAATGTCGAAGGTATCACAAAATGCTGGAGTAACTCAGCGGGTCAGGCAGCATTTCAGGAGAGAAGGATTGGGTGACGTTTCGGGTCGAGACCCTTCTTCAGTCTGAAGAAGGGTCTCGACCCGAAACGTCACCCATTCCTTCTCTCCTGAGATGCTGCCTGACCCGCTGATTTACTCCAGCATTTTGTTGATATCTGCAAAATGAATATAGGGAGATCGGCAAAGGTTAAAGAGCAGGGTCTCTTGGGGTGTCATTGTAGAATTATTCTGTGTGAGGTGCTAGTGAAGTTACTAATAGGAAAATAAATTAATCCCCGACTGAAGAGCTGATGCAGGGAGGGCTTCAGTTAGTTGGGTCACTGAGATCTCTTCATGGGCAGAGGTGACCTGTAAAAGAGGGACAGTTACATCAGAACTGGAAGGGTGCCAATATTCTTGAAGTGAGAGGCCTTAAACAAGTCTGGTGTGAGGTGGAAAACCAAAATAGTAGTGTATCACATGAGAAAGATGAAGCAAATATAAAGCTAGCAATTCAGTCTGCGGGTTAGGCAGGGGTAAGAGAGGGTCCACAGAAGGTCTGATAGGCTAAACTGCATCTACTTTCATTTTAGTTTAATGCAGGAAGCCTCACAGATAAATTCAGAACATGGAACAGCACATGGAATTGTTATAATGACAACTATTATGTAAACAAAGTTGAAGGATGTGCAGGACTGGCAGCTCAATGTTCTGTGGTACCAATGCTTCAGGCATAACACAAGTGGATGCAATGGGAAGTAAGAGAGATCGAAAGGAGCCCCCGAGGATTTTGTAACTTCAGTCACAGGTGACATATCGGAAGACTAGAGGAAGCTAATGTTGTGCCTTTAGAAAGGCTGAGGGATAAGCGAGGGAACGAGAAGATGGATAAGCCAGGGAATTAGAAGCTGCTGAGGCTTACACCAGGACAGAAAGATCAGTACGGGAATGGGAAGGGGAGTTAAAATGGTTAGCAAACAGGAGACCATGCAGGCCTTGGTGGACTGAGCTTGTGTTCAGCAAAACGGTCGTCTCGTCTACACTTGGGAGTGTTGGTTTTCCAATCGCAGGTCTATGACTGATTGTGTGCTGTCGGAATTGGTATTGGGAAAATATATCAAAGGTTTTTGCTTGCATCATTCAATAAAGGAGCTTTGCCAGAGCCCAACAAAACAGGAGTCTGTTGCAAAATTCAGTCGTAATACTGATTGGCAAACTCAGAATTGTCCCATTAGTTTAGTGCTTTAAAATTGCAATAAATGTGGAATGTTTAGAAAGCTGGCTGCAATTGTGCCTTGTGAGTCAGATCATCTAATGTCTTCCATTCTTTATGACTTACCTGTATTTGCGAGGCATGGAGATCCATAGTGATGATGTGATCTGCTCCAGCCACAGATAGCATGTTTGCAACCAATTTTGCAGATATAGGAGCTCGACTCTAAAAATAAGAACACACTATTACAGACATCTTTAAGCGTAAAGGTTTATTTTAAACATCTCTTTTCTTACTTCCCCAGAGAAAAAAACCTTCATGAAGTGTCAGCTTGAAATGTTATTGGATAAATTTACTGACGTTCAATTGTGTCATTGCCAAATTTTAATCCATCCAATTTTCTTTTAAATGAAATTACTGAAAGAGAAGTCACCTTGTCTGTTTTTCAATTTTTGGCATGGTCAAGTATGCCATCTTTTTCCAATGCCATTCTTCTTTTGTAGAGCTCAATGGAACAAAATGATTGGATTAACTAACTCTCTCATCACAGCCAAAATCTTACTAGATTTGACTTCTCACCTTGCGAGGTTAAGTCTGGAATCCATAAAAGGTGCTATCCTTAGACTTGGCCCTTCCTCATACTGCCTTTGTCAGATTTCACACATATCCCACAGGCAACCATCTTCAAACCAACAGCACCTTGATCTAGCACAAATTCCCATGCTTTGTTTGTTTAAAATCTTTCCTATATTTGTTCAAAATATATGTCACAAAATATTTGTTCAACATCTGATCATGTACGAAGTACAATTTCTTACAATGGATGACTGCAACAATCATCCTTGTTTTCCACCATAAACCCAAACTGTCGCAGATTCCATGTTCCTCTTCCACCACTGAATTTAACCAGATTACTGGCAATCTTGACATCATATACCACTTTACTACACTTTTACTGGTCACCTTATGGTAGATAAATCCCCAGGCTGGGTCAGATATATCCGAGGACACTGTGGGAAGCTAGGGAAGAGATTGCGGGAGCCTAGCTGAGATATACAAATCATTGTTACACACAGGCAAGATGCCAGATGACTGGTGGGTGGCTAATGTTGCCTCTGTTTAAGAAGGGCTACAAGGAAAAGCCTGGGAACAATAGACCAGTGTGCCTAACATCTGTGGTAGGAAGGTTACTGAAGAGGAATCTGAGGGATTATATATACATTGGATAGACAACTGATTAGCGATAGACAGCATGTCTTACAAGTTTGAGTTTTTTTGAAGGAGTAACCATGAAGGCTGACAAGGGCAAGACATTGTCTATATGGACTTCAGACAGGCCTTTGGAAAGGCTTCCCATAGCTGGGTGCTCTGGAAGGTAAGATCATAGGGTATTCAGGGATAACTAACTAATTGGATACAGAATTAATTTCATGGAAGGAAGCAGAGTGTGGTGGTCGATGGTTGTCTTTCAGACTGCAGGCTGTGACAAGTGGCACGCCTCAGGGATCAGTGTTTGGCATAACGCTGTTGTTTCAACTATTTAGATGAGGATTTACAAGACATGATCAATAAGTTTGCAGATTACATTAAAGTAGGTGGTATCAAAGACAGAGAAGATGGTATCAAAAATTACAGCAAGATCAGCCAGGCTGAGAAGTGGCAAATTAAGTTTAATGTAGAAAAGTGCAAGGTGTTGCAGGTTGGGAAGTCAAACCAGGACAGGACCTTCATGTTGAATGGTAGGGCCCTAGGGAATGTTGTAGAGCAGAGCAGAGGGATAAAGGAGTACAGGTGCACAGTTCCCTGAAAGTGGCATCACAGCTGGATAGGGTGGTAAAGGCACGTTTTGGTACATCGGCCTTCTTCAGTTAGTTTTGGTCACCCTGCTGTAGGAAAGATGTAATTAAGCTGGAAAGACTGCAAATAAGATTTATGTAGATGTTGCTAGGACTAGGCTTGAGCGACAGGGAATGTTTGGACAGGCTAGGACTTTATTCCTTGGAGTGCAGGAGGATTAGGGGCGATTTTATACAGGTATACAAAATCATGCGGGAAACAGATAGGGTGAATGCACAGTCTTTTTCCCCAGACTATGGAGATAAAGAACATTGTACAAAACATTAACCACATAATGTAATAGTGATGGTCAAGATATTGTAAGTAATGAGGAAGTTTTACAAAAAAAAGGATTTGAGACAATCTTTGACTTAAAAACAGCAACTTTTTAGGTAACGTTATTTTCGAACCCATTGGTCTGTATCCTGGTATTCCAGGATAGATTTTCTCTCGGGAACAAAATAAACACAGCTGGCTAACCCCGTGATACTTTTAGGTAGATAAAATTAATGATGTCATTAAGTTGCCATTGTCTGAATGGGCTTATTTGAAAAAGTTGTTGCAATGGGATATACACAGGTCACTTGAACAAACCAAAAGATGACAAAAGGCCATAACTGCACTACCCCAAATGATCCCTTCACTAGGTAATTGTTTATTTTAAAAATTCATTTTGTGGTAGAATGAGACAAACAGTATGGTAATGCACAAAGAGTATTTGCCAATGCCTGGAAATAAGCTGTTGAAGCTAGTGCATGAAGGATATTAATTAGAGAGCTAGCTAACATTTCTCTGTGGATCCTTGAAGCATGCCTTGAATTAACACTTGATTAGCTTGAAAAGATAAAGAATCAAGAAAGCCATAATTAAAACCAAGTGCCTCCCCATCACGACTTGACTGACAAAATTATGTGAGCAAATATATTGTGTGTAAATCTGTTCCACATTAGGATAAAATCAGTCACACTACTTGTTGCCCCTTTTGGATAGCTTACGATTTTCAGGGAAAAAAACAATTCAGTTCCACTACCCACCCCCCACTTCCATTAAAATCTCTATCTTACCAAGCTATTGACACTTCCAAGATGTGAGCTACCTTGGAGTTACATTAGCTGGCTCTGATTAATATCTGTCATGTGAAGTGGCATCCTTTCTTGTCTTGTATCAGAGATTTTAATTTTAATACATTAAAAAGGCAAAAAATTAAAACATGGTACAGTGTTTTATACCAAATCAACTGTCAATCATAATATGTTTGCTCATAGATTGACAGGATATTAAATTTGGAAACCAAAGGTATCAATCCTACCTTATCTTTCTTGTCTTGCCTTGCATAAGGGAAGCAGGGGATTACTGCAGTGACACGACAAGCTGAGGCAATCTTGCAGGCATTGATCATGATGAGTAACTCCATCAGATTGTCGTTGATTTCTCCACAACCACTTTGTACAATGTAAACATCTTCACCTCGAACACTCTCGCCAATCTCCACACTTCAGGGTGTAGGGAAGTGAGAAAGAGTGGGAAAGGAAAAATATGAACTTTTAGTCATTCGGAGATCAGTTGTCACAGAAAATATACAGTGAATGTGAAGACACGGTACTGCTTTGATATAATGGGGCTGGAAAGGAAAGTGAGGGGTGGGAGAATCATTTAGAAATCATTCATTCAGGAGATTCAGGCTTGCCAGTTCAAGAATGTAGTTTTGAATATACTCCAAGAATAACGTTTTGCAGTTCCTTCAAACTGGAGCTCCATTTTTTAAAAACCATCCATTATTCTTAAATTCCATTTTCTGTAAACTATTCCCAAGGTCACACCTTTCTCCAAGCTTCTCCCTTTGATCCAGTCCAAGTGATTACAAGCCATCCTTCCTGAAGGTCACAGTAATTAACTTCCCCTCTCCAGGCACTTTATCTTTAAAATAAAGCAAATTGGCAGACTGGTAATTCCTCTCATCAAAAAACAAAAAGCATGACAGATCCTACAAATGCCTGACTTATGTACAGCCGTATATACAGATGAGCATTTGGGAGACTGACGAGATGGATTTGCCGGCTGCTTCCATGTTGGAATTTGGTTTCAAGACTGCATTTCCAACTTGTGAACTGTTTGGATTAGGAACGGCTCTCAGGAATAGAAAGTGCCATGTATAGAAACAAAAATCTGACCTCTCCACAATCAATTAGTCTAATGTAAACATCTTCACCCTCAAAATGCTTCCCCACCAGAGATTGTATTTGAAAGGAAAAATACATGGCAGAAGTAATGAAAATTTGATCAATAACATGTCAGAGAACATAGTTGTGAAAGTGATATTATAGGACACAGATTAGCATAGAACAGTACAACCTGGGAACAACCCGCGAGCCACAATGCCTGCGCCAAACATGTCGTCAAATTAAACTAATCTCCTTCTTTGCACATAATCCCTATCTCTGCATATCAAAGGATCGGGAGAATTTTATATTGAAGAAGCAGATGTCCTGAAGGAATTTAAACACAAGGGCAAGGAGCTATTTTAAAATTGGATGAATGAAGTACGAACCAATGTAGGTCAGGAGAGATGTTAGGTAAACATAACAGGTATAGACAGCAAAGCTTTGGATGAGCTCATGTCTTTAAAGGATGAAGGAAGAGAAGCTGGGAAGCATTTGAATAATTGAAACTAGGGTCTCAATGAAAATGTACAGGTGAATTTTTTCAGTAGCAGTGATAATTTCATCATAAATCATGCTATTTTGTGACCCATTCTTTCCAACATAAACTTACATCTTCCCCAGTCGTGTACAATGTAGCAAACATTCTGGGAAATAGTGACCTAGAAGATGGTACAGCCATTGAGTTGCCTAAACTCTATAAATTAAACAAAGTCATAAAATCAGAGTTATTACATTCTGAATTTCAAATGTTACCATAAAGTGCATTTGCATAATATTTGTCAAGTTATGAACACAGAGCTCTGCAGATTTCAGGATCACGTTATAATTTTTCACTTGCAATTTTTTTGAAAACACATAAACAAAATAAACAAATTTATGATGATAAATAACAAATTGAACAGTTAGGAGACAAGACTGTTTTTTGGGGTACAAACATTCCAATATCAAGGGCTATATCATTCAAACCTAGAGGTTTAGATTGCAATATCCTTTGAAAGACTAAAATTTTTGATATTATGTGATATGTTTTCATTAAGGTTTAGAAAGAACATAAATTTAAGATAAAATGGAGAGCAGCTGGAGGAACTCAGTGGGCCAGGCAGCATCTGTGGAGGGAAATGGACAGTCAATATTTGAGACAAGTTCCTTCACCTGGACTAAAAGATAAAACGTTAAGAGGCTTCAAATGATAAAAATATGATCACATTCTTTTAATATAAAAGTTTGGCAAAACCATACAAGCATCTGCGGCATTACCTCACTAAATCTCTATGCAACAAATTTAACAAGAAGTGTTTTCTGAAATAGAAAATTCAGTAGAGGCAAATATAAAGCAGTCACAGCTGATAATTATTGATGCTGTGGGAAATATAATTTTTCTGCAGTAGAGATATAGAAAACTGATTTGTGTAGGAAAGAACTGCAGATGCTGGTTTAAATCGAAGGTGGACACAAAATGCTGGAGTAACTCAGCGGGACAGGCAGCATCTCTGGAGAGAAGGAATGGGTGATGTTTTGGGTCGAGACCCTTCTTCAGACTCAAGTCTTCAGTCATATTCAACATTCCAATTTCTCTTTGATCTAATTATATGGATATAGCCAAATCGAAAACTCAGCAAAAATTCCACAATTCATTCTGCAGTTTTTATGGTGATTTAACTATAAGTACTTTATGAAATGGCTAATTGTCTACCGCAATCATTCTCCGATCTCATCAAATAAATTCTTAACCCAGAAATGTACGGAATTTGATGTTGTAGATCAGAAATGTTCCCTCTTCTGACAAGATGTTCTGCATTTCCACAATTTTTTTTTAAGTTCCAAAAAGTGTGTTTTTTAGTCGACAAATCATGAGTAAATTCAACAGTTCTAGAATATTTAACCATCTAATCTACCTTTGGCATTGATAGAAGAAAATTGTTTGGCCAGGATATTAGGAAAATGCTATTGCTCTTGGGTTAATAATCACCTGAAAGATATGACTTCAACAACATTGCACAATAAGTGTATTTAAAGTCAAATTGTGTGTGGGATAAAACCTATATTCTTTCAGTTTGGAAGTGAGATGCTACCAACAGACAATTGATGCAATAAAACAAGGTGTTGATCTGCCATGATCACATTGAATGGCGGTGCTGGCTCAAAGGGCCGAATGGCCTACTCCTGCACCTATTTTCTATGTATCGATGTGTTGGGATAAAGCAATGCTAATTATTCACACCTCTTTCCTACATCAATTTTCATAAGAACTGATAAGCAATAAAACTTTAGATGTCTCAAGACTGCAATAGAAACAACTCTGGGGGGGGGGAAACTCAGCAAGGAAGGCTGCATCTGTGAAATTAATTACCTGTCAATGACGTTTATCATAAATGAGAACAAACAGATATCAAAAGCTTATTATTTGCAGAGAAAAACAAACAGAACATCCGTGACAGTGTCCAAGATGATTAAAGAAATGGTGGGAAAGTCTCTGTCTTCAGACAGGTTCTATCTGAAGGGCCCAGCCCAAAATATTACCTAGTCATGTTCTCCAGAGATGTTGCCTAACGTGCCGAGTTACTCCAGCACAGTGTGTCCTAAAAGCAGAAGAAATATCCTGGATGCCTTTGATAAGGTGCCAGGCACATAATTATTCAATTAAATCACACCAGATTAGGAGCAACACACAGGTTCAGGTTGAAATCTGGTTAATGGATAGAATTCAGCAGGAATATACTTGTTATTTTCAGATTGGAAGGTTATGATGGTGTGCCTTATGGAATTTTGTGCCTATGTCCGGCTTTTCCCAAATCTTTATCAATGATTTGAATGAGGAAATCTGTGTATTATGATCAAATGAGAATGCAGAGATGTTTCAAAAATGTAGGCAGGCTAGATGAGTGGATGAGATCAAAGCAGCTGGAATAGAAATGAGGAAAAGCAAGGGTCATTCGCCTCAGGTAATAAAACAACCAAGAACAACAGTACAGGAACAAACCCTCAGCCCACGTTGCCGAGACCAATTTTTATCTGCCTACACATAATCCATATCCCTCTGTTCCCTGCATATCTACAACTCTCTTAAATACCACTCTTGTATTTGCCTTCACCACTACCCTCGGCAGCACATCCTAGACTCTCGCCACCCCCTAAACAAAACACGCCTTGTAGATGTCCTTTAAACTTTGACCCTCTCACCTTAAAGCTATACCATCTAATATTTGATATTTGCATCCAGGGAACAAGGCTTTACTGTCTACCCTATCTATGCCTCTCATAATTTTATAAAAATTTCATTAGGTCTCCCCTCAATCTCTGGCTTTCCGGAGGAAACAATCCAAGTCTGAACAACAAATCCCGAAAGGTAATACCCCCTAATCCAGGCATCGCTCTAGTAAACCATCTCTACACATTTTTCAAAGTCTTCACACCATTCTATGATGGGGCCACCAGAATTGAACGCAATACACCGAATGCTGTCAATAATAATAATATAATAATATGCCTTTATTGTCATTGTACGAACAGTACAACAAAATTAGAAGTGCTACATCTGAAACAGTGCGACAGTGCAAATCTTCCAAAAACAATCGCACAAACATAGGAACCAACACAATAAGTACCAATATCAATAAAACCCCCCCAAAAAAACAACAAAAAAAATGTTTTGCACCTAAGATGCTGTATATATTTTTAAAAAGTGCAAAGAAAGTGAGAGTCACATCAAGTCAAGTATTTCCATTCACAGTTCTTATGGCCCAGGGAAAGAAACTGTTTTTAAGTCAGTTTGTTCTGGCCCTTAGGCTCCTGTAGCGCCTCCCAGAGGGCAGGAGAGCAAACAGTTCATATCCTGGGTGTGTGCAGTCCTTAATTATATTTCTGGCCCTGTTTAGACAATGCGAGCTGGAGATGTCCTTCAGAGAAGGCAGTGGACAGCCGATAATTTTCTCTGCTGTCTTAATAACCTTCTGGAGGGCCTTCTGGTCTGCAGCTGAGCAGCCAGCATACCACACTATGGTGTAGTATGCCAGTACGCTGTCAATGGTGGAGCGGTAGAAGATCACCAGCAGGTTCTCCTTCAGTTTGTTTTTCCGGAGCAGTCTTAAAAAGTGCAGTCTCTGCTGTGACTTTTTAACTACCGCTGTAGTATTTGCAGTCCAGGAGAGGTCCTGGGAGATGATGGTCCCCAGGAACTAGAAGGTGGAGACCCTCTCCACTTCCTCCCCATTTATAAGAAGTGGGGTAGGAACTGCTCTATGTCCCATAAAGTCCAGTACCATTTCCAAAGTACTGTAAAGCTGCATTATGTCCTCCCGATTCGTATACTCAATGCCCCGACCAATGAAGACAAGTATTCCGTATGCCTTCTTTACCACGACTTGTGTTGTCACTGTCACGGAGTTGTGGACTTGGACATCAACATCCCCCTGTGCATTAATGTTAAGGATGTTGCCATTAATTGTACATTTGCCCCTTTCATTCAACCTCCCAAAAGGTCAACACCTCATACCTGCGCAAATTAAACTCCATCTGCCATTTCTCCGCCATTTCAGAAAATAATTGATCTCCTGCCGTATACATTCCTCAGTCCCAGACCCCAGCAATCTTGCTGTCATCTGCAACTTTACTAACCACTTTCAGATGGTTAGTAACTACGTTCAGATGCAGAACTCCTTAAAAGAGAGATTGAAAGATTAAGTGGTTACAGGGGGCAGTCATGAACTATATATCCAGAGTGCAAGCTGAACAAAGTAAATGGTGATGTCCTTTATTGCAAGAAGATTTAGGTTGAGGCATATATTTATTATTGCCACATGTACTGAGGTACAGCAAAAAGCTATGTTTTGCATCATAACCAATCAAATCAGATAATACTGTACACAAGTACCATCAAGCCAAATTCAGTACAAAAGGTGAAACAGACAGGAAATTACAGAGTGCAGAATATAGTTCTCAGCATTGTAGTGCACCAAAGACACAAACAGCTGGAGTAACTCAGCAGGCTAGGCCACATCTCTGGAGAAAAGGAATGGGTGAAGCTTTGGGTCGATACCCTACTTCAGTGCACCTTCTTGTAGTGCACCAGTTCCATGCACAAAGTCCAATGTTTGCAATGGGGTAGTGTTGAATCAGACATTTCCCTAGCCTATGGAAAGACTGTTCAGAAGCTTGATAACAGGAGGGAAGAAGTGTTCCCAAGTTTGATGGTGCATGCTTGCTATATCTTATGCAACATGGAAATGGAGAGAATGAAGAATGACAAGGGTGGGACAAGTCTTTGATTATACAGTCTGCTTTTGAGGCAGCGTTAAGGATCAATGATGGGAAGACTAATTTGTGCGATAGACTGGATAACACGCACAACTCTGCAATTTCATGCGTATTTGGGAAGAGATGCTCCCAAACCAAGCTGTGATGCATCACAACTGTCTTCTTGCTGTGATGCATCTGTAGAAGTTTAGAAGAGTTGGTCAAATTCTGTATGTTTCCCAAGTATGAACTTGAGCATGTGAAGACATCTTCAAGGAGCAAGATACATGACAAGACAGACATAGGATGACAATAGCAGTTAAAAGAATTAGTGAAAAAGCATTAGCAACTGTTCACAAGCAACCTACAAAAACCTAGTTAAGCGATTAGTAAATTAGATTTAGGATAAAAACCTAATCAAACTAATCTCTATTATTTAAACAAATATTAAAAATAAAAACTATTGGAGATTTTAAATTAAATATTATGCAAACCAGCAAAACTCTATTGGACCTGACTTTATAGCAGCGTAACATTTAAATGATCTTATATATCCATTTGTGACAAACCATAATCAAGAGGCACAACTTTCCTGTAATTCTTTGACCATCAATGCATTATTTTGACATTTTCACTCAGCACACGATTTCATAGGTTCTTTCTGATTTTAGAAAATACTACCTATCATTTCAAGTGATCAAAAGTTTCAAAAGTTAGCAAAATAACTAATACATTTGAAATAGGATGGAGAAAGATTGATAAAAGTCAAAATCTTTGATACGAATGGTAATGTTCGCTAAAATAGTAGCAATGGAACAAGCAGAAAAAAAATACTGAAGAGGGGATGCAAATGGGAACAGCAGAACGGTTATCAGAAGTTGCTCAGTACTTGGAATTTGAAACTGATGTTTAATCTGGATGGGCTTTAGTGACCTATTAATTAATGGATAATATTCTTTCAGCTTTCTTAGAGCAAGGTAGCAGTTCAGAGGCCAGAATGCGATGAAGATTTAATACTTAGTGTCATTTGTATCTTCTTTACATTCTTAAATTTGTTTCTTTACATTTCATCAGCAGTCTCTTTTGCCACTTAACCAAGCATTCATCTTTGTTTATTTTTCTCATTTCACCTCACCTGAATGCACAAGAACATTACATACACTTGTTCTGCTGAATTACTTCAGCACTTGATGTCCTTTTTTGAATATTACATAAGCCCATTGGATCTTCATAGTTCATCTTTTACTAGTATCAATTTCTTGCAATGATCTTGTTTCCCTCAGTTTTTTTACCTAAAAATCTTTTGCTCTTAAGTCAATATATTTTGCAATGGAGTTTCTACAGCCCATTTTGATAGATTAATTGGAAGTGTTTGAAAGATACAGCACAGAAACAGCATTGCAACTCATTGAATCCACGCAGACCATTGATCACCTGCTCGCACTGGTTCGTTTATTCTACTTTTACATAAATTCTCTACACACTAAGGGCAATTTAAGACCAGTAAACCTAAAACCTGCGTGACTTTGGGATGTGGGAGAAAGCTGGAGCACATGGAGGAAAAATGTGCCAACTCCACGTAGACAACGCCCGAGATCAGGATCGAATCCAGGTCTCTGGCGTTGTGAGCAGCAGCTCTACCGTCTGCACCAGTGTCTTTGTACAGATTTCCTAAATTTCAGTACCCACTCAATGCAGATATCCTTTCTCATCTCTGTCCTGAATGGCATTCCTCTTATTTCGAGTCTTTACACTCCATCCAGGGAGAATTTCACCCCTTCGGTTATGCATCAAGTTTTACAAGAATCCTGTATGTTTTTATGAGATTAGTACTCTAAAGTCCAGACATCAGCTCAATTAAACTCCCTTTTTACACCAAACTCATCGTACATAAAATTAAATCTAGTGAACTATTGCTCCACTCCTTCAAAGGCACAAATATAGCTTTCCTCTCCAGAAAGAGCTTTACATAATATTAATGACAAGGTCTCGACAGGGCCCAATACAAATGGAGCAAGACAGCCCTGCTCTTGTATTCACTCTTGCTATAAAAGACAATTTATCATTTACCTTCCTAATTACTTGCATATTAACTTCCAATGATTGAGGTTATGCAACTGATTCTGAAGACCAAAACCTTTTAATCTCGTATATTTAAAACACTATGTTTTTTACCAAAGTGGACAATCTGACATCTTTTCACTTTATTTACTACCTTTATTTACTACCTGACATCACCAATTCACCCAGCCTCTCTATATCATCCCCAAAACCTTCTTTTATCTCCCATAATCCAAGCTATCTATCAGCAGCAAACTTGGATACATTCCACAATGACGCATCTGTCCTCAGCCTTCTCCACTGCCATGGAAAAGCCAAAGGCAAATTAGAATAAAAACAGCTCATATTCCCTTCGACACGGATAACCCGTTCCCCATGTTCCTTGCCCACTCACACCAGATTCTCTCTTCCCGTTGCTCACCTTTTCCATCCCATCACCCTCTCCTCCCTGGTTTTATCTGCTCAGCACCCATTACTCATCGACCTGGATCTGTTTTCATCTCGCTTAGAGTACTTTGGCTAACTCACCCTCATAAAACTAGTTCCATCTACCCACCAACTCTCTTTCACCTGGTTCCACTTGTCAGCCTGTCTCTACCCTTACTCCTCAACAATTGGCTCCACCACCTTTTTTTACTCGTTCCTTTCTTATGCCACTACCACATCCTCCCTCTCACTTCCATATACCAGCAATCCTCCATTTATAGACACAAAATGCTGGAGTAACTCAGGACAGGCAGCATCTCCAGAGAGAAGGAATGGGTGACATTTCAGGTCGAGACCCTTCTTCAGACGGAAGGGTCTCAACGCAAAACATGCCCATTCCTTCTCTCCAGAGATGCTGCCTGTCCTGCTGAGTTACTCCAGCATTTTAAGTCTAACTTCAGTTTAAGGGACTGGCAGGCCAAGGATGACCTCCACAGCTGATGACAGAAGAGAATTCTCTCTATAATAAAGAAAAATCCCCAAACATTTGTCCGACAGATCAGAAACACTCTTCAGGTGTGGATTTGTCAATGACCACTGTCCGCAGACGACTTCATGAACAGAAATACAGAGGCCACACTGCAAGATGCAAACCATTGGTTAGCCACAAAAATAGGATGGACAGTTTAGTTTGCCAAGAAGTACTTAAAAGAGCAACCACAGTTCTGGAAAAAGGTCTTGTGTACAGATGAAATGAAGATTAACTTATATCAGAGTGATGGCAAGAGTAAAGTATGGAGAAGAGAGGAACTGTCCAAGATCCAAAGCATACCACCTCATCTGTGAAACACGGTGGTTGGGGTGTTATGGCCTGGGCATGTATGGCTGCTGAAGGTACTGGCTCATTTATCTTCATAGACACATCTTAGCTGCTCAAGTTCAAACAAATGCCTCAAAACTCATTGGCCAGTGGTTTATTCTCCAGCAAGACAATGATTCCAAACATTCTGCTGAAGCAACAAAGGAGTTTTTCAAAGCTAAAAAAGGTAAATTCTTGAGTGGCCAAGTCAATCACCCAATCTGAACTGAATTGAGCATGCCTTTTATATGCTGAAGAGAAAACTGAAGGGGACTGAACCCCAAAACAAGCATTTGCTAAAGATGGCTGCAATACAGGCCTGGCAGGGCATCACCAGAGAAGACACCCAGCAATTGGTGATGTCCATGACTCGCAGACTTCAAGCAGTCATTACATGCAAAGGATACGCAACAAAATACTAAACATGACTACTTTCATTTACATGACATTGCTGTGTCCCAAACATTATGGTGCCCTGAAATGGGGGGGGGGGGACTATGTATAAACACTTCTGTAATTTCTACATGGTGAAACCAAAATATATAAAAATCGCCTTTATTAAAATTTGACAATGCACACTTTAACCACATGTGATTTTATCTATTACAAACCTCATCGTGGAGTACAGAGGCAAATAAATAAATGATGGGTCTTTGTCCCAAACATTATGGAGGGCACTGTATCCTTCATTTGTACTCTCGGTACTGATACAGGACCTCAACCCCAAATATCTACCATTCCTATGTCTCCACAAAAGCTGCATGGCCCATTGAATTCTTCAAACAGTTCATTTATTTTTTGAACCAGAATACAGCATTAGCAACAGCTTGTGTCTATTTGAAAAGGGTCTTGAAACCTGAAGATGGGCCCCAGCCCGAAAAGGTGTCATTTCATTCCCTCTGCAGATGCTGCCTAATCCATTGAGTTCCTCCAGCAGTTTTATAAGAAAAAACTAGCAGTTTGTTTCTTATCCGTTTCCAACATCTGTAGTTCCCGGTGTCTCCGGGAGCCGAGAACATCCGCAATGTGTTAAAGCAATACGGTAATACGTCTGATTATGTATAGGAAAGAACCACAAATGCGGTGTTAGATCAAAGATAGACACAAAATGCTGGAGTAACTCACAGGCAGCATCTCTGGAGAGAAGAAATTGATGACGTTTCGGGTTGAGACCCTTCTTCAGACATAATGTCTGATTTGGAAAAAAAACATAGAACATAAAACATAAATTGAACCTTGGACTCGAGTTTAGCATTATTCTGCCAACTTTTTGTATCTTCTCACTGCAATAACTAATCACTTGGCGTTGCTAAGGTTACAATTTACAACGGTTAAAATTGAGGCCACTAATCCAAGAGAGAGAGAAAAATTACACTATAGGCTTCAATTTCCAGGCGCAGCCGCTCTGTGTAAGGGAAATTACCCAGGGAAAGAAAAACAAACAATTATTTAAAACAACCCCTTTCTTGTTTCTCTCATTTTCTCCCAACCACAAGACTGGCAACGTGCTCTTTTGCCGCCGGCTGAGGATGGCTGGATATTGTAGTCGAAATGATGGATCTCCCCAACCAACAACAGGGGGACAGGGGAGATTGGGAACTACAAATCCCGCGCTGCCCGAGCTTTGACCGCAAGGCCACACAGCAACTTTAGCAACGCAGCTCCTCACATCCAGGCACCGAAAATTAGGGGCAAGGTGTAAAATTATATCGCCACCGCAGCCCCGTTTCCCCTTGCACTCACCACGTCTCTTGATTACTGAATTTTTTCGTGACTACTTTCCCAAGCTCCAGCCCCAGCCGATCGGCGATTTTCTGTGATAAATCCTGGTGAGAGCTGCCGCTGAAAATTTTGATGTTAGGCATATTTGGATGATTTTTTTCCTGATAAAATAACTTATAATAAATTAAAACAACGTAATGTGTTTAAGCGGTTGTAAATACCAGTTGGTGGGTCTCGGTTTTAAAATCCCGAGCCTACGCCACCATCTTTGGAGAGAGCGGTGGGGACGGAGTGCACGTGATTCATCCATCGAGGCGACGACTACCGCCTTTGCTGCAGCCCCCATTCGCCCCACTCTCTGCCAATCACCCAGAATAGGTCAGATGGTGTTGCACCATATGTTTTCACATGGAAGATTTATGTTTGTGTTTGCACCCTGATTAAATGCTAATCTATGACTTGGCGGCCCAAGCCAAAACACTTGATGCAACAGCAAAATATTGACTGCGCACCACTGGATGGAAATTCAGTGCACACCTTATCACTGGACGCAATTCAGCACATTTGGGGCTTGTGCTCTCTTTCAGTATCGACTGCGGATGCTGTCAATTTGAAATAAAAGACAGAAAATGCTTCAAATATTCAGCAAGTCAGAAAACATATCAATGGTTCTTTATTGTCACACATACAGACATACAGGGAAATTGTTTTTTGCATCATTTCAGTAAAGTTTTGCCATATATTTGAATAGACAAAAGCACATTCACGTTTTAAATCATGATTTTTACTAATAATATCATTAAGTAAATACATGCTTAAGAAAGGACAGGAACATAATATTCAGTATAGAAATATGCCAGCTGGTTTCTCAAGCTTGCCATGCTATTAAATGAGATCATAGTTAAGCTGTTTCTTTTGCTATAGATGCTGCGTGACCTGCTGAGTATTTGTGGCAGTTAAAGTTTTCATTTGAATTTTTCAGCATTTACAGTATGGTGCACGGCTCATGAAATAGACATATTCCTTATTTTCAGATCTATGAAAGGCTTCTTTAGTTTAGTTTAGAGATACAGTGTGGAAACAGGCTCTTTGTTGGGGTTGCCACAACACGTGTCCCCACGTGACCTCACCCAGCCAGCAGCCACGTGCTCCCGCTCCACCAATTTTTTTCTGATTTTTAAAATTTTATTAAATTTGTATCTTTTGTAGGAAAAAAAATCCATATATATCTACATTATTTTAATCAATGTCTTTTTTGCATAAAAACCAAGATCCATTTCCTGCTTTGCTCAGACTGATTCCGGATGCCATTGTCAGCGATGCAGTTTGGTTTACTTTGCTCGGTTCAGAACTTGCACAGAACTTGCAAGCTTGGACAGGTTGTGTGAGTGGGCGGATGCATGACAGATGCAGTTTAATGTGGATAAGTGTGAGGTTATCCACTTTGGTGGTAAGAATAGGAAGGCAGAGTATTATCTGAATGGTGTCAAGTTAGGAAAAGGGGACGTACAACGAGATCTGGGTGTCTTAGTGCATCAGTCACTTAAAGGAAACATGCAGGTACAGCAGGCAGTGAAGAAAGCCAATGGAATCTTGGCCTTCATAACAAGAAAGTTGAGTATAGGAGCAAAGAGGTCCTTCTGCAGTTGTACAGGGCCCTAGTGAGACCGCACCTGGAGTACTGTGTGCAGTTTTGGTCTCCAAATTTGAGGAAGGATATTCTTGCTATTGAGGGCATGCAGCGTAGGTTTACTAGGTTAATTCCCGGAATGGCGGGACTGTCATATGTTGAAAGACTGGAACGACTAGGCTTGTATACACTGGAATTTAGAAGAATGCGAGGGGATCTTATCGAAACATATAAGATTATTAAGGGGTTGGACACGTTAGAGGCAGGAAACAGGTTCCCAAAGTTGGGGGAGTTCAGAACCAGGGGCCACAGTTTAAGAATAAGGGGTAGGCCATTTAGAACGGATTTGAGGAAAAACTTTTTCAGTCAGAGAGTTGTAAATCTGTGGAATTCTCTGCCGCAGAAGGCAGTGGAGGCCAGTTCTCTGAATGCATTCAAGAGAGAGCTAGATAGAGCTCTTAAAGAAAGCGGAGTCAGGGGGTATGCATAGAAGGCAGGAACAGGGTACTGATTGAGAATGATCAGCCATGATCACATTGAATGGTGGTGCTGGCTCGAAGGCCGAATGGCCCACGCCTACACCTATTGTCTATTGTCTATTGAATTTGTGGAATTCTCTGACACAGAAGGCAGTGGAGGTCAATTCACTGGATGAATTTAAAAGAGAGTTAGATAGAGCTCTAGGGGCTAGCGGAATCAAGGGATATGGGGAGAAAGCAGGCACAGGTTACTGATTTCGGATGATCAGCCATGATCACAATGAATGGCGGTGCTGGCTCGAAGGGCCAAATGGCCTCCTCCTGCACCTATTTTTTATGTTTCTATGTTTCTATGTTTCTATGTTAGTATTTTTGCCGTGGTCAGGGCTGTGACCCGGCGCCACCCGCCGCGCTCTCCTTGCCCTCCTCCGCGGCCCTCGGGTTTGCGCAGGGCTCGGCTGCTTGTCTCTTGGGGGCGGGTTTGCCGGCTCCGTAGCGGTGGGAGAACCAGGCCTGATGCCGGGGGATGCAGCCGGAGCCTGGGCCAGGGCCTGGACGTGACCGGGTAACCGTGAGCCTGAGGTGGGCCAAGGGGAAAGGTGGCAGCAGCAGCAACAGTGGCGGTGAGGTTAGGCGTTGGTGGAGGTGGAGGCCGAGGCGTGGCGCTCGGCCTGTCCTCGGCTCCCCTGTGCCCCCTCCTCTCCCCAGCCGGCTCAGCGCCTTCCCCACGCAGCCCAGAGTCCAGCGGCATCAACGCAGCAATATGCTCTGGCCCCTCCGAGGGCCGTCAGTGGGAGAGCCGCCGCCGTCTACCCACTGCACTGAATATCCCCGGACCGGGACGAGACGGGACAAAACTCTGCCCACCCCCGTTCCACCAATGGTGGCTGCTCGGGCCGGGAGACGGGTAGCTATGCAACCTCGGTCAGGTGGCGGCCGGGCCTAATACGGCACAAGGTCTGTCCCGTACGGGACAAGCCAATTTAGCCTACAATACGGGATGTCCCAGCTAATACGGGACAGTTGACAACCCTACCCTTTGGCCCACCGAATCCATGCCAACCATCAATCACCCGTATACAAGTCTTATGTTATCCCACTTTCACATCCTGCATACTAGGGGCAATTTACAGAAGGCAATTAACCTACAAACCTGCATATCTTTGGAATGTAGGCAGAAGCCGGAGCACCCTGAGAAAACCCACGCGGTCACAGGGAGAATGTACAAACTCTGCACAGACAGCTCCCTTAGTCAGGCTTGAATCCAAGTCTCTGGTGCTGTGAGGCAGCAGCTCCACTGCTGCGCCACTGTGCTACCCCATCTAAACAGATTTTTCTCATTCTTTCTACAATTACTGCTTGTCCTGTTGAGGTCTAACATCAAACGTTTTCTGAGTACAGAGATTATGTGTTGTCATGATGGGTCATTGACTTAAAACATTATCTATGTTTCTTTTCCTGTCTTCTATTGAAAGAAGAATTGAGTGCAAGAATAAAGATGAAATAGGGTACTGGTGAGACCTGGAAAATTGGGTACAAATCAGGTCTCCTTACCTTAGGGAGGATAGACATGTAAGAGAGGATGTGGAAGATGGATTCAAAAGATTAATTTCAGGGAGGGGGGAAACTTTAGTGTAAGGAGACATTAACCATAATTGGAAAAAAATACATAAAAAGTGCTGCAGTAACTCAGCGTGCCAGGCCACAACTCTGAAATACATGGATAAGCGATGTTTCGGGTTGAAATCCTTCTTCAACCGTCCAGAAATGCTGCCTGATCCACTGAGTTACTCATGCATTTGGTGTGTGTTTTTTTCCTCGCAAATCATCATCTGCAGTTTCTTGTGTCTCCATTAAACTGAATGGGTCTATGTTCTCTTGAATTATTCAGAAGGATTGGAGATGATTTAATTGAATGAAATAACAATATTATGGAGGTTGACAGAGTATGTGTGGTGATGCTATTTCCCCTGGCTGTTGTGTCAGAACCATGTGACACAGACTCAGAATAAAGGTTGGCCATTCAAGCAGAAAGAAGAAATTTCTTTACCCAAGGAATTGTTAATCTTTGGCATTCTCTACCTAAATAGATGTGGAGGTTCAGTCAGTAAGTATATTCAAGGAAGAGATTTTTAGATACTAAGGGAATCCAGAGATATGGATCTAGTTCTGGAAAGTAGCACTGGAGTAAAAGATCAGCCATGATGTTATTTGAAAAGCAAAGCAGGCACCAAAGTCTGGATGACCCTCTCCTGTTTTTATTTCTAATGTTTTTACGTTCTTGATATTCGTGAAAAGCTATTGGTCTTAAAATTTAATTCTGTTCCTTTATCCACAGATCCTGAGTATTTTCAACATTTTTTATTTCTTTAAGTTTGATATTATCTTTAACCTTTCTTATTTAATCATGCTACATAAGCAAATTTTGTTGTGTTCCACTTTGCCTGCACCATTTCCTTTGTGGATTGCAGTACCTGAATCTATGAATACCATGTCCTAACTCTTTGTCCCTTTACCATCAGCTTGAAGAAGGGTTGCGACCCAAAACGTCATCTGTCCATTTCCATCACAGAGCTTATTGTATCTTTGTCGGGCGGCACGGTAGCGCAGCGGTAGAGTTGCTGCTTTACAGCGAATGCAGCGCCGGAGACTCAGGTTCGATCCTGACTACGGGTGCTGCACTGTAAGGAGTTTGTACGTTCTCCCCGTGACCTGCGTGGGTTTTTTCCGAGATCTTCGGTTTCCTCCCACACTCCAAAGACGTACAGGTATGTAGGTTAATTGGCTGGGTAAATGTAAAAATTGTCCCTAGTGGGTGTAGGATAGTGTTAATGTGCGGGGATCGCTGGGCGGCACGGACTTGGAGGGCCGAAAAGGCCTGTTTCCGGCTGTATATATATGATATGATATGATATGCTGCCTGACCCACTGAGTTTCTCCAGCACTTTGTATTTTGCTTAAGATTGCAACATCTGCAGTTCATGTTGTCTTTTTATCCTATACCCACCTATGCATTTTTACATGAAATATCATGACATTGCCGCTGAGCATTTAACCAAAGTGGTTTAATAGAAAATACAATAAGCTTTGTAGATAGCTAGTTGTTATTGCTGACCACATGGGTGAATCATTTGGTGGGAGAGTAAATTCAATTGCCGATCACTTCATCAGGCCTGTTACCCAGGGAACAGGAAACTTTATTGTGTGGCGGTCCCTGGGTATCAGGCCACTCCTTGGGTCAGCCCCCTCGTCACTTAACAGACAGGCTTAAGGGGTTAAGAGTCAGCCCGTTGGGGGGTGTGGTTTATTCCCGCGGTGGACTTCGCTGTGCGTAGAAGCTCACAGCCAAATAAAGACCTTTATTAAACCTGCCTGGCATCCAGCCTTTTCTCTGGCCTCCGCCAGGCCACTACAATTGAATCATTTAATAAATGATTTTCTTAAATTTTAAATTTACTTTTTAAAAATCTACTGTTGCCTTTGTTGAGATGTTGAGATGTTGTTATTTCACCAAAATCATGTATATAAGCTTTCATGTTTCATGTGCATGATGTAATTTGAATACTGACTAGTTTGAAATATGGAGCTTGTGTAGCTGAGGAGCAGATTGACTTACCTGGTGTGTTTTTTTCCCCATTTAGCATTCATTTGAAGTAAGTAGCACCAAGTCTTGGCTTATCCTTTAGTTTTTTGAGAATCAGTTTGCCTTAGCTGCCTGACTGTTATCTCTGCGGACCAGTATGTGCGCTTGGGCTTTATGTCATATAATCTTGCCTGATACTTTAATGCAGTGCTTCACTAAGGAACTATTGCTTTGTAAAATGTGATCTCCTTTAGATAGGATGCCAAACTTAAAATTCAAATCTCTGCCTGCTGGTTCAAATGGATATTTCAACCTAAATACTAAGATTGGTGTTTAGAAAAGTGGAAATGAAATGAACCCAAACTATCTAGATCACCAGATACATGGACTAAATTGCATATATTCTGTATGACACTTGCAGTATATTTATTTTTTGTTGATTCATATCTTCAAGTTCCGGTTGAGCCTACAAATAAATGGGATTGTGTGCAGAGGATAGAGGATGCCTTGATTGATTACCAGTAAGTAAATTTAATAAGAATTTGGATAACATGGTGGAATTTAATGTTCCTAAATTATGCTTGAAATTTAAAACTTTGCCATCTGATACACTACTGTTAACTGACTTCTAACAAAACCAAGGAATACTTGACCAAGAATCAGCTCCTTGGTCTTGCTAATGAGCAAAATTGTTGTTCTGGCACCATTCAGGGGCATAGTCAGGGGCATAGAGCAGAGCAGGGCACTGAGCACACAGGCTTGAGGTGCTCCTGTGTTGATTGTTATCGAGGAGGAAGTGTTGTTACCACTACTTATTGATCATGATCTGCTGCAGAGGAAGTCAAGGATCCAGTTGCATAGAAATGAGCAGAGACCCAGTTTTCTGAGTTTGATGATAGTGTAGAAAGGATGATGTTGTTGAATGCCAATCTGTAGTCGATGAATAACAGCCTGTTGTATGTGTTTTTATTGTTCACGTGGTCAAGTGCAGAGCCAGTGAGATCGCCTACCCAGTTGATCTGTTGTGGCGGCAAATTCTAATGGGTCCATGTACTGCCATGGTAGGAATTGATATGCGTCATAACCAACTTCTCAAGGCACTTCATCACCATGGACGCAGTGCCACCTGTCAGTAGTCAATGAGGCACATCACCTTTCTCTTCTTGTGCACCAGTATTATTAATGTTCGTTTAAAGTAGGTAGAACCTCAGATCTTGATAGTGAGAGTTCGAAGATGTCTGCCAAAGTTCCAGCCAATTGGTCCATGCCGGTTTTAAGAACGCAAACAGATGCAGCATGGAGGTCGGATACTTTCTGAGAGCCCACCACATCTGGGGGCCCCAGAAGGTACATCAATGTGTAGATATCCAAAAAAGCTGGCATGGATGTGGTGGGCTGAAAAGCCTGTTTCTCTGCTGTACCACGCTATGACCAAGGAGGAGAGCGCTGAGCTCTTTTAAATATCCTGCCCTCTGAATGATTTATTTGAAATGTGGAATATTGGAGAATTGTACAGGACATTGACCTGAGGTTGAGCCAAAACAAAATTAACACTAAACATGTCATGAGCTATTTCAGTCTCGTGTTTTGTAATTTCACATTAATTGTACAAGGAGGTGCTAATTTCAATTAAGAATGAGTCAGTGTTTGAGCTGAAAGAGCATCTAAAACATTTTCCTCTATTGAAGGCATGGTTACCACAACTGGTGTTCGAATCAAGGCAGAACACTCTGTTACCTTTGCTGTAATTGATGATGTATTGGAGCATGGCTGCTACACGATGTTTATTGATATCATCTTTAATTCAACTTGATTTCATTTATTGAATCCAGGGACAAACGTAGAAAACAAAAAAGTAATTTTGAATGCCCTGTATAGATTTTCTTTTGCAAAGATTCACCATCCTTGCCAAACAACTGTTGCAGCTGTGTTTGTCTTTTTATGTCATTTTATGTAAGTTTGGGACCAGGATACCAAGAATAAAAACAATTGAGAATTTTCTTCAAGGCAGTTGATGGGCCTATTTTCAGAAGAAGGTTTTGTGGAAATATGTAAACTACATATGTGTAATTACCTGCAGTGACAGACAACAGGGAAACGAGGCTGCAACTTTATAAGCGAAATAAAGTAATATTTAATACAGATCTTTTGTAATTTATTTACAGAGAACTCTGCTACATTAATACATGATACATTTCTATGTCAGTCTCGTTACATTTTATACATTACGGCTGATATCACACAAGGGAGGAGGATTTCATATTGCCACGAGGACCATAATAAACAGGGCTCAAGCCTTTCCTAAATATGCTGTGAATGGGAGTCCCTTTTTGGGGATGAACCATCTCACATTGACACAACACATATGAGTCATGGCAGTAGTGGAGTGGTATGATGCAATCATGCATTGGTTATAATGCAGTAGTGGTAATGTTAAATGAAAAGAAGTAGTGAACACCCTAGATGGACTGATATGTGCTGTAGATTGGCCCGAGTTACCTCATTTGCTAAAAATCTGGAGTATCTCTGTAGATAAAAATCGGCTATCACAGAAAAGCATCACCTTGAAATGTTCCTTTACAGGATTGTGATTTTGTTAACAGTCTTTCAGTCTGATATCTGTTGTTTACAACTAAGGTGAAGGGATATGGGTCCAATGTGACTCTGGAACGTTTTATGAATGCCATCGTTGGTTAACTGCTCACTTCTAGTACAGATGGACTGAGCTCATATGTTTCCTGTCAGCTATTGGTCCTGAATATTGTACATGAAATCCTGGGACCAACATGGGACTTTATTCTTGCCATTCTGTTACATGTTTCTGCGAGATAAGGCTGCTTGCTCATGTACATGCCTCTTTAAAATATTTAATAAAGCAGGTATTATTTGGGATGTCAAGGGATATCCGCTCCCCACCTAACAATTGGCTATTGGATTTTAAATTATCCTAAAATTTCCAAATAGCATTGTTAATGTGGGAATTCTCAAAAGGATTTTCAGTTATTTTCTGTACCATTTTCTTTACTGACCCCATATCATATTTAACTAACATATTTTGCTAAAGGACTCCCTCTGATCGCTGAATACTATTCAAAAAACTAACAATAAATAATGACTTTGGTAAAAAAACTATATGAAAGCATGGGATTGCTGGGTAAACCTAGAAGCTCTGAAACGGCTAATATGTTGTTCAATTTAATTTGGAATATGCATTAAGACAGATTGGATATAATCCTTGGGAATTCCTCTCTTGAGCAAGATCATGTAAGACTATATTTTACATCACCACCAATTCAGGCATTGAAAGTTGACCAATCCAAAGAAGCGGGAACAAACTTGAATGGTTAATTTCTGCCCAATAATATAAATGAGACAAGTAAGCCACTTTAACTGAAAACCATAATATTGGCTGAAGAAGGTTCCAGAGCTGAAATATTGCCTGTCAATTCCCTCCACAGATGCTGCCTGACCTGCTGTGATCCTCCAGCACTTTGTACCGAATTCAAAATTCCAACACCTGCAGTTGCTTGTGTCACCAGACTAATGGGGTTAAGATTTAAAACCCATCTTAAACCCATCACTGCAAGATGGAGGCAGATACAGGAGGATCAGGCAACTTAATTACCTTTCATTGTTTAAAGAGTCAAGAGAAGGACGGTTTCTCTTCCTGGCCCTCAAGAATATTGTTTGCCTTTGTATCTCTGGTAATATCTTCCCTCATTATGTGGTCTCAACCAGTAATCTCCACTTCCCTCACATTAATATTCTTGTATGTTCCTGGCGGCATTATGGAACATCCCCACCTGCTTTTTAACTCCAACCCACTAGCTGTGATGTCATTCTAATCAACACAGGTAAGATAGGTGAGTATATTAAAGAGGTCCAGGAACTAAAATCTCCTTGGCTTCTAGCACTGGGAGAATTGTGAAGATCTGGATAGATGGCAGGCAGATCAGTATCTGTTTCAGCTGTAAATTTGTAGCCCAGGTTAAAACTAGATCTTAGTGCAATAAACATTCAATCTTTTATGTAGAATGCCAGTTCTTTGTTTTGAATCAAATCTTGCATTATGTATTTTTTGGTTAAGAATCTGTATATGCTATGACATATCAGAGAAATTAAAATCTAAGAAATTATAGTAGAATAGGTAAAACAATAGATCTTCATGGTTTTAAATATCTGTGGACGAGACATTGTGCCCATTGTAAGAAACATTGTAACATGATATACCTGCTCCCTGTACAAAAGCAAGGTGAATTATAACTTTAAAAAGACATTTGGTCAGATATATGGATAGAATATGAGCCAAATGCAAGCAAATAGGATGAGCCCTATATGCCAACTTGGACTGCATGGACAAGGTGGGCTGAAGGGCCTATTTCCGTGGTGTACACTCTCTGACTCTAAGATTCGGAAAATATACATCAACCACAAATATGTAATATGCAATCTCTCACTAACCTCATTTAGCAATGGAAAGGATTTACAGTGAAATTAGATTGGCAGCTTGGGTCCTTCTGCAAAAATCAAACAGTAGTTTTGTTCATTTCAGTATTCATGTACCCTTGAAAAAAGTGGATTTGGGCATTCAGGGTACAATTATGAAATCTTCGCACCTTCCTATAAATGCTTTCAAAAATATATAAAGTCAATGCAAATTGATAAACATATGTAATGTTAAAATCTTTACAAAATATTTTTATTTATTAGTTTTTATTAAAAGTATTATTATTTGGAGTTTTAAGTAAAATAAGGGGAAGTTGTATTAATACAATGACAAGTTCTGACAAGTTTAAATATTACTTCATCTTAGGGAGGTAGCAATTTAACCGTGGCTTATGTGATTGTGGGTTTGGGCTGAAGTAGATTAATTGTGCAAGATAACTTTGGCTGATAACAAACTTTTAATAGATATGTGATCTAACAACTTTGCTAAACTCTGCATAAGAAGATTATCCGATGGAAAGATTATGTAAAAGGCAATACCTACAATGTAAGATTGCAAAACACATGCAGATTAAGTCATTGAATGAAAGTTTAAATTACAGAAAAAAGTATTTCTAGTTGTCGCATGTACATGGGTACACGAGGTATTTTTCCTATGTTACTGATGCTGCAGATCGTAATACCTAAATTTCCTTCCCTCTCTCTTCCAAACTTCAAATATGAATTTTAACATATTTGCACTTTCCTGTTTCATCGTTTAAATCTACTGTAAATAGATTTTAAGATCACAGTATTATAGTTTTTTTAACCTTCCTATGTTTGTGCTTCCTTTTGCAAACTATGTCATCTGAAACTTAACTAACGGATATCTAACCATTGCTCTGTCTTTCTTTCATTCTACATCCAGGGCGGTTTCCTGTGTCATTCTGCAAGCTTTAACTTTTCACCTACATTTATCAGGCATTCAAAATAACTTTGCAAACTGTTGTAAGATGAGGCGAGCTGAAACTTGGTAAACTTGCCACAACCAGTGAGTATTGCAAACCTGCTGCAATCTATCATAAAATCATAAAATAAATATTAGGGGATATTGCAATTGTACACTTTTAAATTATAGATTTTCAAACTAGCATATCAAATATTTGTATTTGTTGAGATACTAATATATTTTCTATGGTTACCGCGTACGAATGAAAAGCTGTTTATTTTGATTAGCTGACAATGACCACATGGCAAAGTTGAAACTCTCTAGTATTACATCCTGCAGTCTGGTCCAGCAATGTTTCAAAACTGTATTTCAAAGCTATGCAAATTAACTAATTTTATTAAGATCAAAATAAAATCTAAAATTATCGAAGATCTGTACTAATCAATTAGGGCAACTTCTGCAATTTCAGCTGACAGCTTAGGGAAAATTTGGGTTACGGGCAGCTCTCAGAATCCTTCTGTGAATTGGGAGTGTCTCTGGTAAAAAAAGAACAGTTCTGCTGCTCACTGGAAAATGATCAGGGGCTATTTCCATGGCCCAGATATTCTGTGGTCCATCACTAGCACCAAGGGTGTAGGAGGAGAAAATTTGATTATATTTCCAGTGAGGCCCACACAGAGAAATAAGAAAACACTGATAAATAGCAGCCACCCTTTATGTTAGCTCATCGTACATTTAGAAATTTAAAAACTGTATAATTTAAATAGGTAGAAGCAAACCCTAAAATCTAAACCATCCTTTACTTGATTTAATTATTTTTCATGGTTACTTGATTTTTATTATATTATGATCTTTCACCAAGAGTCACAATAATTTCACCGTACATTAACACTGGTGAATATGTAGAGCTTGCTACCATCTGAAGAGATTGGGATAATAATGTGGGTCACTCAGGTAAAGCCAAATAAGCGTAATCTGGGGAATGAAATAGAGGTATATACTCATATGGTTAGTAGAAGAAAGGTGGGAGAAACAATTTGTAGGTTAAAAATCATTTCTGAATTGGAACTTTAGCTCTGAATCATTTAATACTTCATGGTAATTTGTGGCCATGTTGTTTCTAGATCATTTGGAATTTGTTGGTTAGCTGCTAAAGCCTTAGATTTATTCTTACCAATTCCCAACTGGTAATTATCCCTCTTGTGGGATCAGTGTTTCAGCATTAGTAATTAGATGCCTGAAGATAGAACTATAGTATGTTATTGACGGTTGACTATTTAACTTGTTTATGGAAAATGTTTGGTGCATTATCTTTATTTTTTAGGTTGTTGATTGCTTTTGGCTTTGGAGCGTACCCAGTTTGAGTTAATACATTTTGCTTCTAGTTTAGAAAAATATTTTAAAAATAATTTCCTGAATTGCCATTTGTGCCATTATGTAGCTAATTCAATAATACAGTTCAGGAAAGTTTTGGACCAAATTATGTACACATAGTATCTTTGAAGAAACATTGTTTCAAATTTTCATTCAATTTCTTGCATCTTTTCTCTTTTAATCCTTTTCACATTATGCCAATGCAAAAATATCTCTTAATAGTGTACGGTTTAAATTGCAGACCAATGTAGATTAGAAATTAACAAATGATTAAATCTGCATTTAAGAGATGAGGAAAAATATTTGTAAGCAAACTGAACACCGAAATCTGCTGAATACATTTGACTTTCAAACCATTTTATATTATCCCTCTTACTGAGGGCAAGCACTCATTGTTCTTGAGTGCGAATGATCTGTTCTTGACAGTAACATGCGCAGTTGGCCAATGGGTGCCCAACCTGTGCTTTGAGTAGCATAGGTATTTGACAATTCCTTTGACATTAGTGGGCCACTCCAACCTGTAAGACTTGGTGGGCAGGAACCTTTTTGAATTCCTAAGATTGAAATGCTTTCCATGTTTTTTATATGATACTTGCAGAGTAACTGTTTTTTGTATTGACAATCCCATTGACAGTAGTGCCTTCAGCTGCCATTTGCAGCTGCCTATCTTTCCTTGCGCTATCTTATGCGATGGAAAGTTGCATGTGTTAGACCCTTGTTTCTGAATATTATTTAATAAAGATCTCTGTGCCATTTGTACTTTGCAGGGAGGTGGTGGATAGGTCATTATATAAACACACAGCCCTCAAAGATGCATTCTGAGTAAGTGTAAATGGATCTGATTACTTAAAAGGAAATGATTTCCAATGGGGCTGAACAAAATATTGCAACCTTTTCTGGGGCTCAAAATTTTTTTGATACATTAGCAAAGGCAAGAAGAACCGATGACTGAGAATTTAGGGACTGAAAATGCATTGAGCTGGGATAGAACAAAATGGTGGGAAGGCAGCACCATGGCATTGCTCTTGTACGCACAATTGATGCAGTTGAAATGGAGAAATGAATGTAAGATATGTTTCCTATTTTTGAACTCTGGTGGTCTTTCACCAGCGAAATGACAGAATATCATGAATGGCCAGAAAATGGTAGCTAAACGTGACATCCACACCATCTGCTGGACATAGAAACACACTGAGAAGACAAGACAACTTGAAAGGTTAAGTCTACTTAACAATAATATATGTATTAAATAGATTACTCATATTCTACACTTTGCATATCCGACTGCCAATGTAAATCTTACACAACTTATGAAACTATGCTTCATAGATACCCTATCTCATCTTGGAATACATCCTCAGTTTTCCATAAGTACATTATCGAGAAACATATCAGATCATTGTTTCTCAATGATGCATGGTTCCTTACTGCTAGCATTGGAAATGCTTGATCCCATTCAGCCTACAACAAATTGAAAAAATACTTTTGTAGGCTAGTCCAGTGAAACATGGTGCAAAGACCCCACCCATTGTAAAGGGGAATTGGAATTTCCTTTGTTCTATCCAATGAGGTCGATCCTCCATTGTGACGTTAACATGTAAGAATGTGTTAAAAATTGGAAGTTGAATTCTTATTTTTGGTTTGGTTTAGAAGGGTTTTCTGTTGTTATATTTGCTTGGAATAATTGGGTGTTTTTTTAGTTATTGAGAATGTTTTGGCAGCTGCATCAAATTTTAATTTTTGTAATTAATTATAACTAATTTGGTTGTCATACTAAATTATACTGCACACCTAATGTCATCCATTGTTACCCACATTTTTACCAATCTATTTTTGTTTTCCCAAAAACTCTTCCATAACACTGATGAATATATTTTATCATGCGTCCATAATGACCTGTGATTGGTCAATAGCCCCTGTACAACATTGTCATAGTCTAACATTTTGCCAATATAATGCTCTATCTGTATAAAAATATAAAAAAAGAATTTTTTTAAGTAAGCCTCTGTTGTTATTGATAAAAACAAAACAATTGAAACCTCGTTAATGAGGATTGTCAATTATTTTCCTGAGAAACTGGGATAATGAGGTCTGAAAATTGGCTGTTAATCTGGCAAACAAAACAGTCAGATACTATAAAGGAAGAATAACAACAAAAACATTTAAAAGTTTTTCCAGATTTAGAAATCATTGTTCAACGATCTCTAGATTCTTCAGTGCCAGTAAATCCTCAACTACATCGTTTCTGACCACGTATAACTCTGCAGAATTCACTGCAAGTGCAAAAAAAAGCTGATTTTGATTTGTTACACCATTAATTCACATTTTAAGGTAAAAAAATAAATGCAATGGCAACAAAAAGGTTTATCGTGGGAAGGCCCAAAAGGTGCAAGAGAACTTTAAAGGAACCATTTTAAAGGCAGAAATGTAGAAGAAATGACTTCCATCTGAATATCTTAGTTTAAAAAAATAACCCTACAATGGTTCTGTACAATGGGTGTAAAGCAAACAATGAAGGATTTCACCCCCCAATGAAGAGCTTGCCAAGAAATGTCATAATTGCATCAAAATTATACCTTAAAATTGGTGTGAGTTAGAAATCATTGTACCAAAATATATTTATTCAGCAGTTCAGTCCAAACCAAACCAGGAAATTTTAGGACAGAGACTACAACCTTGGGCAGTAGCACAAAATATCAGCTATTACATGCATGACTTGAAACTTAATTCCACTGATTATAATGGAACTGAATATGTGTGCCTGTTTTGTACCTTAATGGTAGGTAATCAATGCAATAATACTCATTTTGCATTACTACCCGAGGCAAATGTTATTCCATCAACTTTCCGTATGATCTAGATAATTAGTATTTTTGATGAGAGAATCATTTAACCTTTTCTTCTGCAAAGGGGACTTCTTCAACTCAATTTTACATAAGGGGAATGAATAAAAAGGAGTTTAATATATTAGTTTTCACTGTAAGCTCATAAAGTAAAAGTGTCCACTGGAACTCAGCATATGGAAAATGAAAAGGACGAAGTATGAGTTATTGAAATGAATTGAGCGGCAGGAACTGAATTATGTCTGGATTAGTGATGTGCTTATCCAGAATGAGCTAAATAATGAATAAATACCAGCGTGTAGCACAAAAAGAGATTCACAGTAGCTACCAACCTGCTCCAATATTAACAACTCACTTGCATAAAGGTCCAATGATGGGGTATCGGGTCACAGTGGCTTCTTTCCATATCTTACTAATGAAATACAGTAATACCTTTGAAGGGTCCTCTCCTGAGACTAACACAAACGTGTCTTATGGTTACTTGGCCTATCAAAATTCATGCTTTCAGTTGCATTATCATTAAAGCTTCAGATCTCTATCAATAATAATAAGCTTTCATTGCAAGAATAGTTATAGTTCAGTAACAAACTTACAGCCAGTACATATGTTTTGGGTATTTTTCTGTAGTATAGCTGTTGGAAAAATGGTGTCTCTTAGTTTTTTTTATAGTTTTAGGCAGTCTAAACAACTCTTCTTACATCCAACCCTGCCAAATGTCCTCTTCCTAATAATTCTTCTCTCTTCTGAATCTGGATTTGGATGGTGTTCTGCTACTGTAGAAATATCTGAGAATAATAAACAATTTTGATACAAGAATTGAGATGAATGGGTTGGACTCAGAAATGAAAGGCAGCTTTGCCCTGTACAGTGGTAAGGTGGGAGTTACAGATCTAGTTCGATTTAGGAGAAAGACTTACCACATACACTTAGCATTTCAAGAACAGATAATGAGGGAACAAAGCAGGAGAGAAACAGATAAAATACTGTTCACATAAATGACTACCAAGCACAGGACACTGGAGTCTGTTTAAAGTTTTTTTGTAAGTAGTACACAAAAGATGGTGCTTGAGAGCATGGCTTCATTAAGTTATTTGTTCATCAATGTTTTAATTGAACGAGTAAATGTGTTGACTACTGTAGTTACAGAAGTTGACTGCTTTGACAAATGATGAGCAGATGTCTTACTTGATGATTCTTCTGCTGCTCGGAGTAAAAACGTGTAATTGATCACCACTTCTTCCACTTTAGAGAGGAGTTCTCTGCATTGCCTTTCTGACCGCACGATATAAACCAAGTGCACAAAAGCCTCAATGAGGCCACATAATACTTGAAAGCTAGTTGAGATAGCTGAAAGCATGCGTGATGGGCTTTTATCTACTGCTGCCACTCTTCTACATGCAGTTCGCAGCTCTTTAAACTTAAGTGTGAGTGACTGTTTGTACTCATCCAGGTGTGAAATGTAAAGTTTTGGATCATGATTTCCACGATTTGCTGTGCATTGCCTTAAGATGCATAACAGTTCACTAGTGTCCTTCTGAGCAGCAATAAAGCCTTCAGGTAATGTATACACACTATTCTGCAGAGCATTTATTCTTGCTATGCTGTTATCAAGTCCCATATCATTCGACATTGCTTCCTGCTGTACATTGTCCTCACTACCATTGGATACATTTCTGTCTGATGTTTGAACAGTTTTAGCTAACGTTTCACTGAGCGTCACTGAACTGTCAGACCTCAGGTCAGGAAGGAGCTGCATTGGTACTGAATATGAAAGTTCGTCCTTTTCACTACTGTCATCGGCGGCATCACAATTTCTATAATAAAAGCAATACTTAAAGGAACAGCATCGGTTGTTGCTGGCCATGTCCTCTTTCAGAAGTGATTTTGATGGTTTGAATTCTCCCTGAATAGAGAACATAGCTGGGGATCTTTGTTGTTTGTCTGTGTTGGAAATTTGTACATAAGATGGGTCATCAAGCTGGGCTGGTTCCTGGCACTGGTTTTTAAGGCCTCTTCTCGTAAACTCTATCCCTTTTTCTATTTTCTTAGTTTCTTCTGTCTTGGATATAGCCACACAGGTACTGTTCTCAGAACCTTGTGATGTTACTTCACTTATTTCTGCCTCAGAGACGATGTTGGTGGCACTATGGTGCCGCTCCAGTTTCTTGCTATGTGGCACTTTCAGGCAATCACCGTGTGCCATCATGCAACGCACAGCAGGTTGCTGTTCAGATCTATTGTCACTGGACTCAAGGCTCGAGGTCCGCCTATGAGCGGCTTTTTGTTTGGCACTGATATTTAGTGCAGGTGGGGCAATGTTGGTCTTAGGCTGCTTGTGAACACAAGAGCCTTTGCCTCGATCTGCTCTTTGTGAATCTAGAGTACTGGGGATTGATTGAAAACACATCGAGTCACAAGCCAAACCTCGACGTTTACAGTCACAGCTACGACGTCGTTCCCTGGATAAACCAGGAATATTCCCAACTGGACTACTTTTGATTTGACAAGGGCAATGTCCAGATCCTTTGCGATAAAGATAATCTTCTGCTAATACATCAACTTTGGCTTTGGGCTTGAGTAATTCTTCAAGAAATTCAAGTTCATATTGTTTCACCTTCTGAAGTTGCTCCTGCCTTTCATCACTCTCTCTCTTAAATCTTGCTGGAAAAGTAGCTGAGAAGAGATTCTTAAAATTCAGCAGGGAGCCTTTTTGTGACTTAACTTTATCAGGAATAAGCGATGTGTGCTGTTTGGCATCGAAGACATTTTCTGATATTGGAGATGATGAGACATGTGGTGGCAATGTTACATCACACAGACTGGAAGGCTTGGAGCACATTCTGATGCCAGCGGTTTTCTCTAAACTAATATTAGCTTTACAGGAACATGGGCATCCCTGACATTTCATCTTTTCAGCATTATCTTGCTGTGCTGTGCTGTTATCTGGCCCTAAAGCCGCAACTGGGTATCTGTAAGGACTATGATAACACCCTTGACTTGGGGAACTATTTCTAATGGGTTGACCTTCCTTTACTGCGTTGGCGTAACCGTTCCTTTGACTTGCTGGAACATCTGTCAAATCTATCAGATCATCATTGAATAATGCCGGGATTTCCTTACCTACTGCTGGCTGATATTTCCTGTTGCTCACTTTGACATAAGCCACTTCATTGTTCTTTGGTGTGCAAGTATGGAAGACAGTTGTTCTGTGGGCCTGAGAGTCTGCTTGCCTTGTCTCAGTTTTCAGCAAATGACATTCACACGGTCTGGGGTTTCCCTGCATACTTCCTTCATATTTCAAATACTCATTTTTTGAAGCATCACACATAGCACAGCTGTCTGTGTACCTACAAACTGGAGAAGAAGTATTATTTGTTGAGACAAAGCTTGATGAGTTTTCTTGGTGGATTTCAGAGCTTATGATTCTGGGGCTATTTTCAGAGTTTCTTCTGTTCATTAACTGCTTACCACATGTTCTTTCATCTTCTATATGAAATAATGATGATTTGTCTTCATTCTGAATTGCTATCTCATCTGGACATATCAGGCTTTTGGAAAAGTCTTCTTTGGGTTGAATTGTTTGTTGTTTGGGCGTCTGGTCTTCAACTGTTTTTGGACAGGTTGGACAATTCTGCTGAAGAACAGGCATTAAAGTAACATTTTCTGGCCTGCTTGTAGTTTCATTAGAATGAGCAAATACCTGAGGTCTCATGTGAACCGTGCAAAATCCAGTTGTGTGACTAGGTTTGAGCCTAATGGAACTAGATAAGGGATTCTGTGCAGATGAAGCAACTGCAGATAAAGTGTTTGCTTCTTCATAATATCTCTTTGAACAAGGAACTCCTCTGAAAGCAGCTTGTGCGCAACATCTTACAGCACTCAAGGGGAAATCTTTTTTCATAATTAGACCAGTTTTGTTTCCCTGATAAGCAAGTAAATGACGTTGCTTTATTGCTGAGACCATTTCAGAGATGTCCGTCATTTCTGAAGAATTTGTTTCATGGCCAGAATCCAGTGATGACTCCGGTGTCATAGTTGCCAATACAATCAAACCTGTAGATCAGAACAGCAACAATGGATCTTATAATTTGAAACAATAAGTGTGAAAGAAGTGCACTGAATGAATGCGAATTATTGTTATATTTGTTGCTGAAATTAAATATCAACTGCAATAGTAATATACTTCACAAAGATACCAATAGACAGACTACTAGAATTAGGAACCTTAGGGTGAACAGGTTCATGCATACGTATTCTGTTAAGAACAGAACTAGGTTAAACATTTGCAGAGTTTAATTTGCAGAGCTCATTGATCTCTGCAATAAATTACTGATTTGTGCAATATATATAGGGTCACTGAAAATGGTCAAAAGAGACCTGGATGAGTATAGAACTTAACATGTAAAAATAGGAGGCATGTACGCTGAAAAGGCTCACATCTTATGGCACAGAAATATGTAATTTGGACAGTCAAGTCCAGATTGTCTCCCTTGGGAACAATCCCACAAATCCCATTCCCTCTCTCATAACTCCGTACCCCTAGAAGTTATTCGGTCTCACACATTCTATTAACCCTTCTTTGATTCTTTTTACTAATCTACACTGCCAATGAATCCACCAGCACACTGTGGGTACGTGGGAGGAAACTGAAGCACCAGTAAACCCATGCAATAGTGGAAAGAATGTGCAAACCCTGAACAGCCAGCATCTGAGTATTGAAACTGAGCTCTTGGAGCCGTGAGGCAGCAGCACAAACTGCTGCTCCACTCTGCTGTTACTGTGAGCCCTTGGAATTTTAAAAAAAAGTCTTTAAGAGTCTGAAATACATTTCCCCAAATTCTTTTTTGACCTCGATTATTATTTTATTTATATATTTTGCTTGTCCTAGGAAGTTTGCATGTATGTTGTTTGCAGACTTGATGCTTATTGCAACAAGACTCTTTGGGTCAAGCTCAATGGATCATTGATTATTCCATGTCAAGGTTAGCACAATGTTCTGTTGCTGCCTTATCCAACATGACTAATTATTTGGCTTGTCATTGCCACCTAAGCATTCTCACTTCTGGGACAGAAGGTTGATTTCAGATCTCACACCAGAGGCTTGAATATAATATTGAGATGGTCATAAAAGAGGAAGTATAGTTCTTAGTGTTATCTTTTCATGCGTCATTTAACCAGGGCTCCATTTCGTTTTCCAGAGAGTTGTAAAAGATCCTGACAGACTATTTCAAAGAAGTGGAAATTAATTATTTAAGAGTTAATTATCTCCAACGCACTTGCTCTCAAGATGAGGCCTTTGGTTCCAGAACATCGGAAATGTCCTTGGACATTTGGGAGGACCAAATGGAAATGTGGCTTCCCTTCACTGTTTATGATTGAGCCCTCTCTCACATTTCCTCTGTTTCTCAGACTTCTGCTCACACCCCATCTCCTTCCAGACAGAATAGAGATAAAGTTTTTCTTAGCCTCACCTTTCACCCCACCATTCTCCGCATCCAGCACCAGCACTGTCATTCCGCCAGCTGCAACAAGATCATATCACCAGCCACATCTTCTTCTCCCCACCCTTTTCTGCCTTCTACAGGGCCCATTCCATTCCGTGAATCCCTGGGGTCCACTCACCTCTTCATATCCACCGCTCCCTGACCCCTGGCACTTTGCCTGTATTGGGAGGTGGTTTTACAACTACATCTTCACCACCATCCAGAGAGCTAAACAGCCCTTCCAGCTGAGGTAATGATCAACTTACACCTCCTTTAACCTTGTCTACTGCATTTGGTACTCCCAATGTGGCCTCCGAAACATCGGGGAGCACAAGCAGAGATGAGGCAACTGATTTCAGAGCAACTGTGCTCTGTCTGCAATGGGCATCCAGAGCTCCCTGTTGTATGCCATTTCATTTCCCTTTCCATTCCCACACCGACCTATCCATCTTTGGCCTTCTCCACAGCCAGGGTGTGGTCCAACGCAAATTAGAGGATCAACCTCTCATACTTCGCTTGGATAATCTACAACGCAATGGTATGAACATTGAACCTATGAACTTAGAATTTTCCAATAGAGAAAACAGCATTGTGTCAAGACAACAACCTCTCCTTCAAGGTCAGCAAAATGAAAGAGTTGGTCATCAACTTCAGGAAGCCGGGTGGATGGAGTACATGCACCAGTCTGCATCAATGGTGCTGAAGTAGAGATGATTGAGAGCTTCAAGTTTCTCAGCATAAATATCACCAACAATTTGCCATGGTCCAATCATATTGATAGCATGGCCAAGAAAGCACACCAGTGCCTCTACTTTCTCAGAAGGCTAAGTAAAATCAACATGTCTCCAATGATTCTATTCCACTGACCTGTGTCATTCTCTGCATGAAATATATTCTTCGGTATGTGTAAAATTCAAAATACAATATTATGGATAACTTTTTAATGTCCATCTCACATGGGTATTAGTCACATTAGCTGACGATGAGCCTACATATTGCAGATTCTTTGCATCTCCCTTGTGATGTAAATTACGTCCGTTTAACTGCAGGGCTTGGGGAATGGGCTGGGTAGTACTGTGATTTTGCTGTGAACGGCAACTCCTATGACTTGTTTAGAGGCAGTTGTAGGCAGAACAGGAAATAAATTGTGAGGCTGCATCTTTATAGGTGTGATAAGCTGAACCTATCAACCTATTTTCCTGAGTAAAACCTACTCATGAGCAAAGTCCTTCCTATTTATTCATCAGATTTGTGAAAATGACCTTTATCTTGTGGATCACAATATCTTTGAAGTATCTTAAGGGATATTTCAACTATACTTGGCAACTATGCCCAGAAAGGTCCATGGTTAGAACTACAGGCTGCTCAATTGTAGGTGGTAAAGCAGAAATCTCTGTTTAATTGTGTTTTAATAATTTATATTGTGCTCTGCAATGAGGCGAGTGAATTGTGTATCATAGATGATACAGGAATATCCTTAGATGCATAGCTAGCTGCACCATTTCTCAATCACAAACTGACTCCAGGCATTCCTTGGCAATGATAGGTCTTTAGACATGTTGCTTCCTCAGTCTTCATGCCTTCATATCTGTATAAACTCACTCACTGTTTAGTTTCAGCTCTAAACCGGTTTTCTGTGTTTCTTGCTTGTGCATGCTATGTGTGAGAGTGATGCAGAATGTAACGTGTATCTGAGGATGCTTGTCTTGCTGTTCTTGAGGTTTACACTATAAAGAGTATCTGAAAAAGGAAGTGAGGGCACATTTAATCAGCATTTTGTCAAGTTGTAGTTGCCGACAATATATGCCATGTTTCATAGCAAATAGCTCTTACTGATTCATTTTAAAGAATTACACAGAACACGTAATTTCTGTTGCACAAACCAGGATTGACGTCCCTCTTTCATCTTGTGTGTCACCAATGCTCTAAGTTGATTTCCATTGGGTAACTTGTATTATACTCTGTGAGCAAATTGGACTGCTGAGTCCCTTCATCTGGGTGCTCAGGGCTTTTAGTCGTACACTGACTTTTTCTGCATGAACAGGGCGGTTTTACTTTGAATGAAGGGACTTTTTTTTCATCGTACTTTCCAGGGTGCGGCACTTCTATTACCTCATACTGCTTGTGATCTTAGCCTTTGAAGTTAGCTGGATTAATATGTTTTCACAGAGAAATAGCAAAATTGTATTGTCATTATACATATATCAAAAATTATTACAGTCCGTGTTCATCACCAAAGCCAGGGCTCCCACACTTTTCTGACCCTCTGATTATTAATGACCTTGTTGTCTGTAATGCCATTATTTCACACTGTTAATTTTAAACACCAGATCTTCATCAGTGTATCTCAGTTGCTAATGCCTGCTCCATTGCTCATTGAAAGTGTGCATTCCACAGAACGATCCACAGCCTATTATTTATGCAAGTCACCAGACAGTTTGCAAAGATTAATTAACTCAACCAGATAATACTAAATTGTTTACATATTCCCCAAAATATCATTAGAACTAAATGCACTTGAGTGTTGAATAAAATTGAGCCTTCCCGACAAGGTGCTAAAAATTTAACTTTTGATTAACATGGAATTTCTCAACTAACAGAGCAAAATTGTTTTGATTTTGTATTGCATTGGACACCATTCTTTGGGAGACGGAAGATGGGAAGGGTCAGACTTATCAGAGATGGATAAGAAAGGTTTAGAGGGATATGGGCCAAATACAGGCATGTAGAACTGGTGTAGATGGGACATCTTGGTTGCATGTGCAACTGGGTCTGAAGGACCAGTTTCCGGCCTGTAGGGCTCTGACTAAGAAAACTTCAAGGTATACTCAAATTTCTCCAGTACTCTACAGCGCTATGATTGACAACTAAAGGCGGTTATGTTTTAGCCAGTCGATTAATAAATACAGCAGAACGTTTTTTTTTTACTTCAAAAGTGATGCAACACAAACATGATAAATTTGCTGAAGAAAATGATACCATTTAAATGCCATTAAAATTGGTTGTTACATAGTGCTTGAAGCCTTATTACCTGATATAAAGCAATTCTATAGTGCCTGAGACTGGCCATGTTCGAATATTGGTTTTATTATTAAAATGCTCACATAGATAGACATCTCCAGAATGCCAAAACTGGTAAATACACCCTTGTGAAAAATGCCCATTATCTTCTGTTTGTAAAAGGATGGAACTTTACAAAAGAAGAAAGTTGAGTCCTTCAATTTTCTTTCCCTTGTAAAAGTCACTTGTATAGCTAAATCCTGAAGCACATTAAAAGTTTGACACATTGATCCTTTCTGTTGTTTGACAACATAACAGGGCAGTTACTTTAATACTTATCTAAATCAGAAAATGCTGGATATCATTAGCAGGTCTGACATCATCAGTAGAAAGAGAAGCAGTGTTGATGTCCAAGGTCGATAAGCAGTGTTTCTCTCTCCACAGATGGTGCCTATATTGATGAGTATTTCCAGCATTTTCTGTTTTTCTTTCAGATTTGCACCATCTGCATGGTCTTCCAGTTGTCTAACTTTCTTACTGTCAATATTGTTAGAAAAGTTGGGTTTAAAATATGAATTGGGATATAACTTGGAAGCTTTGAATTCAACCAAAACATAACATTAGTACCTGAGCCTTCTTGTGGTTGACTACGTGGACATTCTTCAGCTGCAGCTAAAGCTTCCAGGGCCTGGAGTGTGGAAACCAGGGCATCATCAAGTTCCCGGGCATGGTGTCTGACCGTCCTTGTTTGAACACCATCAATTAGTGACACTGATATATCATTGAAGTGTATATCACAAGGCTGTCGACTGGAAGCTAGGCTTTGACTGGTCCTTTTCTTGGAGTCATCCTCATCTGAACTGTTATCCCTGAAACCAGGTGGAGGAGCTGCCAATGTGGGAAGTAGAGAATGATACTCTTCTCCTTCATGGTCTTCATCGCTTCCCGGCAGGGGGAGAGTTGTTAGATCAACCACATCATCCCGGTAATTGCAAGAGTTTAAACACTTTTCTGTACTGCTTCCTCTGGGAATTATATTGCCTCTCATTTTGACCTTACAGGCATCACAAAGCAAGTCGTCATTTTCTTTGATTATTATAGGGAGGATCTTTGCACTATTAGCTCTTGTTAGCTGCATTGGGATTTTCGGACAGGTACAGTTGTGATGGTCTGTGGTATAAGCTATTGCCATTTTCATCTGGCTGTCCATTGTGTTTGCTCTCCCCCTAATCAGAAATCCTTGCTGCCCTGAAAGACTCCTGATGTCAGAGTTGCTTTGCCTCGTTTTTGATGTATTTGGTGTGGGATCAGACTTTGTCCTTGGTCTTGACTCCTCAAAGAAGATGAAGTTTTCATTAATATTGATTTGATTCTCAAATTCCTTTCTTATTTCTTGCATTTGTAAAATGTGATATCTTACCAGATTGGACTCTGAGGTGTTTGTCATCAGATTACATGCAGTCTGAGACTCACTGTGGTGTGGCAGATTGTGAGGACAACTTGTACCTCTTCCCTCAGGGTTTAGAATGGGACCTGACGACGAAATAGTCCATTCTGGTTGCAGAATGTTCGGTATATTTCTGTAGTCTGTTAATGAAAAGGAACGATATCATCATCTTCAACAATAAATTCAGTTATCCATGACTTCAGTTATCCATGATTTTTTTTTCCTCTTCAGTTTGAGGAAGAAGGGGATAGAGGTTAAACCTACCAACTGATAGAAACTGGGCAGGCGAGCAGTGAACAACCACAGATAACTTTCCTTGCCAATTTCATTTGCACTCCTTATGTAACTTTAGGAAGAGTCTAGTATAATCATTTGAGAAAATTTGGATCCTGGAAAGGGTGGGTTCTGACAACTGAATAGCCCAGTCAGTTCTGTAATAGCTGAAGACTATTTTTTTCTGAATAAGCCATGCTTGTATTAAGGGACAGACAACTGTGGGAATGCCGACAATGGACTTCCACTATTTCAAAATGGATCTGGTAATAGATTGATCTAATCAACAAGATGTAGTGCACTGGATTCCATAGATTTTAAGGTGGCTCCATAAAGCAATGAAGGGAATCCTCATAATTGATCAGGAAATTTTGTGCGAGTCCCTTTGCATTGTGAATCAAAGAGAAGTGAAATTGGGTCTAAGGGAAAGCCCTGGTATCTGTTGTCCAAAATGGAAGTTGTGGGCTGTTTGTGGCAGCTGGCTGGTTGGCTACAGTACCAGTCTGGCTGTATGGCTACCTGGTTGCCCCTCACAAGATAATTACTCTCCCTTTAATGTAAAGCATTGCGAGGTTTGCCCTGAAGGTTAACATTCTGAGTTATCTCTTAGGATTACATTTCATGGGCACCTTTAGTAAACTCGTTAAACTGCACTGAGGATGAAGGACTCATCTTGCCATGCAGTGTTGGATTATTGAATTGAGGCACATCAATTCAGGAGGAATATTAAATGCTGCATATTTCATTAAAATAGTAGCTAAGTAGACATATCTATACACACACTTCCAATTAGTTTTCAAACATTTTTCATCAGTAACATGCGAATAATTTCTCAATTATTTGTTATTAAATGTTAATTAAACTTTGAATAACACAAAAATGTTCATATCTAATAAAATGGGTTTAAAAATAGATTTAAAGATAATGAGGATACATTGGACAGAGGTTCGAAAGATAAATATCTACTTAAAAGGTGACACAAAGGATTTCAGGTAAAATTGCAGTTAATTCTCTTGTCATTATAGCTACATGAAATTAATTAATTCTGTATTTTCAAATAATTATTATTTTCATTGTCAATGTAAAGAAAAATACTTTTTTGTTTGCAAATGTCGTAACAATTATCCTTCTCTCTATACAACTTTGGGAATTTCAACCCCCTCCCGCTTCACCCCACTTTGATAATATTAATGTATGGATTTATTTTATAGATTACAATAGCAGCAATCTACAATATTTACTATGTTCGGGCATCTAAAAGAACCAAGAAAGAATTTCTACAAGAAAGATGAGTAATCTCAGGAATTGCAAGCTTTGCAGCTAGTGGAGTACTTCTGAAGTGAAATTAGGGTTGTTATATAGGAATGGTGGCAGTTAATTTGTGCATAATAAAACATTCGCAAACATTAATGTGTTGATGACTAGGTAATCAGTTTCAGTGATGTTGCTTGAAGGATAAATATTGTCCAGAACATCAATAATAATTCCTCTTCCCCTCTGTGAAATAGTCCCATATCTTTCACGTCTCAATTCGTCAGAAAAACAGCACTTCTGACTGTGGAATACCACCAGTACTATTTTGATATGTGCACATTTATTCTTATGCTAAATATTTTGAAGTGGGACTTGAATCCAGAGCCTTCTGGCTCGGGTGGGAGCAGTAACAGGTGAGCTGCACATTCTGTAACATCACATTACAAAGTATTAATCATCACACTTTGGAAGACTCGTTCAATTGATCTTGATCAGGTCAATAAGAGATCAGAATTTCAAAAAAGGTTCAGTGCTACATCTCACAATATCAATATTTAATTTTTTTTGTTTAATTTATCTTGAACTTGAATACTTGAATACTAATACATTAGTAATCTAATTACCAGGTCATTTTTTCTCAGTAGAAAAATCTATTTAAAAAATCTCTTTAAAATTCCACTACTATATTATCCTTATCCTGAAATAAGCAGTTTTTTGGAAGCTCTTTCCTTCTGTGGCAAAACAGTTTTTAATTCCAAAAAGGACACAAAGTGTTGTAGTAACTCAGCAGGTCAGGCAGCATATCTGGTGATCATGGATGTGATGTTTCGGGACGAGATGTTTCTCAACATTGAAGGTCACCTATCCATGTTCTCCAGAGATGCTGCCAGACCTTCTGAGTTGCTCCTGCACTTTGTGTATTAACCAGCATCCACTGTTCTTTGTTTCTACTCTCCAGTTTTTGATTCTTTTCTATTTATTTTAACATTTGCTTTTATCAGAATATTTTACAAAATTATATATGCTCTGTTGACAATGTTGTCATATGATTGCCAGAAATATAATAATATTGATGTTAAGAAATTAACTATGTTGCATTGATACTTGTAAAAACTTAATTTAATTTTTATAGAATGCAAGTTAATTGCCATTTAAACTTTGATTCACCTCACAAGCTCACATATATATATAATTTAACCATATTTTTACTTTGTACTGTCTCAATTGACAGATAAAAGCTGTCCATTTGAATCAAACAACACATAAAAAAATTGTCTGTCATTTTACCATCCATGAATGAAAATCATTTGAAAGTTGCTTGAGTAAACCACTGACAGGCCAATATTATTTCAGCTTGACGAGTTTTCTACAGACAGCTTTTAAAACATGTATAGAAATAATTATATTGGATTAAATTGACAGAAAATATGCACAGATGTAAGACTTTAAATCTATGAATTTAAATGATAAGTGTGACAATTTATGAATATCTATGATTTCAATATCTGTATGATATAAACTCAAATCATTAGGCAAGACATAGTAAGGGAAAGGGATTTAAGCTGACTCATGATTTGGTTTTCAATTATCCAAGAAAACCAAAGTTAAAAAATATAAATGTAATGATTATTGCCCTTTTGTGAGCAACAGAGATTCTGAATGTAACAGTGGTGTGATATTGGGGCAGACTGGAGGGTGGCAAATGTTGTGCCTCTTTTCAAGAAGGGATGCAGGGAAAATGCTGGGAACTACAGTATAAGCTGGTGCGCTTAACACCTGTAGTTGGAAAGTTACTAGAGTATTCTGAGGGATAGGTTACACAGGCATTTGGATGGGCAAGGGCTGATTAGGGATAGTCAGCATGGTTTTGTATGTGGTAGGTCGTGTTTCACAAATTTGATTGCGTTTTTGAAGACATGACCAAAAAGGTCGATGAGGGCAGAGCTATAGATGTTGTATACATGGATTTCAGTCAGGCGTTCGACAAGGTTCTGCATGGTAGGCTGCTCTGGAAAGTTAGATCACATGGGATCCAAGGAGAAAGAGCTGAATGGATAGGTAAATTGGCTTCATGGAAGGAAGCAGAGGGTGATGGTGGAAGGTTGCTTATCGGACTGGAGGCCTGTGACTAGTGGTGTGCATCAGGGTTCGGTGCTGGGTCTGTTACTGTTTGTCATCCATATCAATGATTTGGATGAGAACATGTAGGGCGATTAGCAAGTTTGTGAGTGGGTGATTTTGCAGACAGTGAAGATGGTTGTGAAAGAATACAGCAGGATCTGGATCGATTGGCCAGGTGGGCTGAGGAATGGTTGATAGAATTTAATACAGAGAAGTGTGAGGTGTTGCATTTTGGGACGTCTAACAAGGGCAGGACCAAAGATACTAGAGGAGCAAGAAGATCACTCGACCCTAAAAACTGTAGTATGTCATGGTGCCATTTTAGTAGGCAGAAACTTGCAGAAACATTTAAAAATAAAAATAACAAAAATCTGAATTGATAGATGAGATATATTCTGCATTTTAGTGGTATCATCACACATACTGTTCCCCCAAAACACTGATTACACTGCGAGAGGCATAGCGAACGGTGGGTTTTGCCTACTAAAATGGCAGACGTTATGCTCCTTTGCGGAATACTCTTCAGTATAGGCGATTTCAACGGAGAGGTCCATCTTGTTTCTCTAGTATCTTTGGGCAGGACCTACACAGTGAATGGTAGGCCTCTGGGGAGTGTTGTAGAGCAGAGGGATCTGGGAGTGCAGGTGCATGGATCCTTGAAGGTCGAGTCGCAGGTAGATAAGGTGGTCAAAAAGGCTTTTGGCACATTGGCCTTCATCAGTCAGAGTATTAAGTATAGAAGTTGGGGGGTCATGCTGCAGTTGTACAAGACGTTGGTGAGATCACATATAGAATATTGTGTTCAGTTCTGGGCACCATGTTATAGGAAAGATATTGTCAAGCTTGAAAGGGTTCAACGAAGATTTACGAGGATGTTGCCAGGACTACAGTGTGTGAGCTATGGGGAGAGGTTGAGTAGGATAGGTCTCTATTCCTTGGAGCGTAGGAAGATGAGGGGTGATCTTGTAGAGGTGTATAAAATCATGAGAGGAATAGATCGGGTAGATGCACGGAGTCTCTTGCCCAGAGTAGGGGAATTGGGGACCAGAGAACATAGGTCCAAGGTGAAGGGGAAACGATTTAATAGGAATCTGAAGGGCAACTTTTTCACACAAGCTGCCAGAGGTGGAAGTTGTGGCTGGGACTATCCCATTCTTTAAACAGTTAGACAGGTACATGGATAGGACAGGTTTGGAGGGATATGGACCAAACGCAGGCAGGTGGGACTGGTGTAGCTGGGATATGTTGGCTGGTGTAGGCAAGATGGGCTGAAGAGCCTGTTTCCACACTCTATGACTCTATGACTCTATAACATTGTACTTAAAATCACCAAATAATTCAGGAATTCATATCCTTATGGATGAAAGATTTCACATTGTGATGGACTTGTTGCAGAAAACTTACCTTGCAGCCACAATCCCTGTGTAAGTCAGGCATTGGTTCTTTACTCAAGTACTGACTTCATTTTGTCCCCAAACCACTTTTTAAGGTCTGGTTGAGCCATGGGGGATGGGGGGATGGAAATCTAGTGTTTGTTTTAAATCAGGACATTAACGTTTTGGCCACAAATCTTCAACATCTGTGGCAATTAACTGACAGCTGAATGGGTGTTGGATGACTGCTGGCAGAAACAGCTGCAGTTCAGGAGGCTAAGATCGCAGCAGAGGCTATATTTTCCAGGTCCCTGCCTGGTTTGGAACCACATGGTATTCAGCTGAAATGGAATTAAAGGAACAGAATTCCATCTCGACTACAGAAATGATGTGGTGAGATGCCTTCATGATGGATTCAATGCTCTATTTCCAGGGATGCACATTGAGACAAATGTCAATGCAGTGAAGGACACCCTCTGGTCTGCCCAAAACCTCCTGGTCACCCAGTACAAGGAGTCGCATACAACGAAGTGTTGCAGACTTGCTCATGATAAGGTCCAGAGTTACAGTAAGTGCTGTGGGATGCATTAAAGCTTGGAGCAGCTTCCATAAGTGGTGTATGGGGAAATGCCACTGGTTAAGGATCTCCCACCATTGTACACAAAAGGGCTGGAATCCACAGAGAAAACTCTCAGATTATTAGGTCATGTAAATTATGCAAAAGAAAAACCAATCATGATATAATTTGAACCTTGTTGAAAATGCAATATGGTTTTGTATTGTGAACAATAACATATGAATGTACTGTATTATATATTGAACATATTATGAACAAAGTATATATTTGAAAAAAAGAAAATTCCTCCATGTATACCAGGAACTTGCAAAACAATGAGACGAAATAATATTACTTTGCAATTTGCAATAAGGTGTGTGTAATGACTTGATAAGTGCAGAAATTGTTCTGTTTCATAATAGATTCCAGCTGCTCGTAATGATTTTTCATTTTCAATTGTTACTGTCTGTTGTCAACGGTGATCTCAGCAGGACCAATGATAACAGTGTTTGAGGATAGAAATGGGAACGCTCAGCCTGAGGTTTGCAGTTTGTGATTCTTCCCTTTCCCTCCCCTGTAAAAGCCAATGAAGCAGTATTGTTATATAGTTGTTACAAGCTATTGAACAATTGTGGAAATGGCTTTCCCTCTTCATTGTGTGAAAGAACCTGTTTATCAGGTACAATCTGACAGGATGTAAATTTGGGTGAGGAATTGTTAACATATTCTTGCATATAGGCGACATCCAATTTGTGACAATAATGCATGCACAGTGTTCTAATCTTTCTTCACATTGCATCAAATCCTGTAATGCCACGATCACACCATCTGAAAAGTATCATTGCAATATCACTATTTTAAACAACATGCACTTTCATTCATATTTAAAGTAAAAGCCAGTAATTAAAATGCTCAACGAAAAAGTCACCTCAAGCAGTGAGATTACTTTTGCATTGCAAATAGGCAGACTTGTTTTCATTCATTTTAGGAGATGACTGTGCTATAATGATTATCATAATTCAGCACAGCTTGATATGGTAACTGCTCTGCCCAAGACTGCAAGAAATTACAGAGTTATGAATGCAGCCCAGTCCATCAGACAGACCAGACTGCCCATCATCAATTCAATCTATACTCCACGCTGCCATGGGACTTCAGTTATCATAATCAAGGACCACTCACACCATACTCTCTTCCCCCCTCTCCCATCAGGCAGAGTATACAAAAACACCCACCACCAGATTTAGGAACAGCTTCTTCCCAATGTTATTAGAGACTTGAACAGACCTCTCATGTGCCTGATCTTCCAATCTACCTCGTTACACTCATTGTACTTTTTTAATCTGCATTTTCTCTGTAGATGTAGCACTATGTTCTGCACTCTGTTTATTTTCACCTGGCACTACCCGATGTATTCATGTGTGGTAGGATTTGCGTTTTCCACTGAATCTCGGTACACATGACAACAATAAAGTAACACCAAATTGTGTTCAATGTAACCCTTATCAGCAGATGTGACTGTTACCTGTATAGGTACTTCAAAATTGAAACTATTAACGTACCAAGCATACCTGCCTTGTTCGTTTGAGACTGCACATTGGCGCTACAAAATATCATCTTCTTTGCGTCAATGAATAATCTGTAATAACCTGCTATCAGGCAAGCAAAATTTACAGCTTCTGTTGACTCCATCAGCAACACAATAGGCTGGAAAAAAAAGTGTAAAAGTTAAAGTTGCAAGTTGTCAGACATTTACAGATAGACTTCGTATTCTAACAGTGGTCCACGTAAACTCCCACTGTGGTAATATTTGGGAAAGAATAGGCTATTCAGTACTAGAAGCTGTAAAATATCTCCAAATGTGTGTATCTTTGTCTGAGCAATATATGTGAGACCATTACTGTTTGGTATGATGTGCAGTGTCTTTTGTCCCTTTATTGAATACACTGCCAACGGACACTACCTGTGCCCACATATGAAGAATAGCTGCTGGGATGAAGTACTGTATGGCATGAGGGGGAAAGAAAGAACCTGAAGTATTTTATTAGATTGTTGTCCCATTGGGCTACTTAATGACAAATGTACAGCATTTAAATATTTAGATGAAAATTGTATGAAGTATCAATGCGAATGTACCTCATGGGATGACCTTTGATACATTATCCTACCTGCCACTTCTGTTAGTTGAGCATTGACTATCTTCACAAGGGAATAATTTATTGGTAGCTCTGACCTTTGTGGTTGCCTTAGGGAATAGCTACACTACATTAGCGATGCATTGGGGATGCTGCTACTTGAGGGAGAAGCAGGGCACTAGAGTCATAGAGACATACAGCACGAAAACAGGCCCTTCGACCAAATATCATACAGCTAATCCCTGGTTTTCAATTTTGTGGGAAATTGTGTCTTACAAATTTGAGGCAAGAGTCAAGTCAAGAGTCAAAAGTGTTTTATTGTCGTACGTCCTGAACAATGAAATTCTTACTTGCAGCAGCACAACAGATATGTGAACACTGTGTTAACGATAGAGTTTTTTGAAGACATGACGAAGAAGATTGATGAGGGCAAGGTATTCAATGTTGTTGACATGGACTTTAGCAAGAATTTTGTCAAGGACCTGCATGATAGGTTAGTCTGGAAGGTAGATGATATGGGATACAGGGTGAGAGAGCCAAGTGAATCCAAAATTGACATGGTGGAAGGAGATGGAGGGTGGTAGTAGAGGGTTATCCAGATTTAAGTTTGTGAGCAGTGGTGTGAGCACAGATAAGAAAATAGTGATCGACGTCCGGATGCGAAGTGGTACACATAACACAGTGTGGATTGACAATGCCGAAGTAAAGATGTTTGAAAACTTCAAATTCCTAGGAGTCAATATCACCAACAACTTATTCTAGAATCTAGACCACCCATATTGAAGCAATGACCAAGAAAGCACACCAATGCCTCTATTTTCTTAGAAGGCTTAAGAAGTTTGGCGTGTCACCTACAACACTTACCAACTTCTACAGATGCACCATAGAAAGCATTTTATCAGGATACATCACAGCTTGCTTTGGGAACAGGTCCATCCAAAACCACAAGAAATTGCAGCAAATTGTGGACGCAGCCCAGACCATCACACAAACCAGCCTCCCTTCTATTGACTCTATTTATACCTCACGCTACTTCGGCAAGGCCAGCAGCATAATCAAGGACGTCGCACTTCTCCCCTCTCCCATCAGGCAAAAGGTATGGAAGTGTATAAAAGCACACCTCCACATTCAAGGACAGTTTCTTCTCAGCTGTTATCAAGTAACTGAACCATCCTACCACAACCAGAGAGCAGTCCTGAACTACTATCTACCTCACTGGAGACCCTCGAACTATCCTTGATTGGACTTTGCTGGCTTTACCTTGCACTAAAAGTCATTCCCTTGTACTGTACTGTGAATTTACTGTAATGCATAAAAAAATACACTGTACACTGCATGGCTCGATTGTAATGATGTATTGTCCTTCTGCTGACTAGACAGCACACAAAAAAAGTTTTTCACTGTACCTTGGTACATGTGACAAGAAACTAAACTGAACTGAAACTGAACTGAGGTGCTGGGTCCACTTTATGAATGATTTGGATGGCAATGTTGTTAACATGGTTAGTAAGTTTGCAGATGACACCAAAATAGTGGAGTAGTGGACAGTGAAGAAGGTCATACAACAGCATTTAGATGAACTGGGAAAGTGGTTGAAAGAATGGCAGATGGAATTTAATTTGTCAGGAGTAAGGTGTTAACCATGGCAGGACTTACATAAAAAATGTCCCTGGTGAGTGTTGTTCTCAAAGCAACCTAGGAGTACAGATATATAATTACAGAAGGTGGTATACATGTGGATAAGTGGTGAAGGTGGTGTTTGGCATGCTTACCTTCAATGGCCAAGTCATTGAGTACAGGCATTGAGATGTCATGTTGCAACTATATAAATTGTTGGTGAGACCACACTTGGAATATTGTATATTGTTCCGGTTGCCCAGCTATAAGAACTAATGTTACTTAGCTGAAAATGGTGCAGAAAAGATTCATGAATATGTTACCAGGACTAGAATATTTCAGTTATAAGGAGAGGCTGAATAGTTTTTTTTCCACCTGGAGCATAGGAGGCTGAGGGGTAACCTCTCAGAGGTATAAAAAACCATGAGGGACCTAGATAAGGTGGATGGTCTCAGTCTTTTTCCTAGGGTAGGGGAAAAACAACATAGATTTACAAGTGAAAAGGGGAATGGTTTATAAAGGACCTGATGGGTATCTTTTCCACCCAGAAGGTGGTGGGTATATGGAATGAGATGCCAGAAGAAGCTGTAGAGATGGGCATAAATATTTAAAAGACATTTGGACAGGTACGTGAATAGAAAAGGTTTAATGCAAAATGCAGGCAAATGGGATTAGTTTGGATAGACATCTCATTCGGCATGGACAAGTGAAGCCACAGGCCCTGCTGTCTAACTCTGTGACAACTGCATGTAGGCATTTCACTCTGATCACAGATCATAAACCACTAGTAGTGATTTTTGGGTCACAGTCAGCCATTCGGATGATTGCAGCTGATGGGCTGCTGAGTTGTTTTGCCTGGATTACTCCATTAAATACTGAACATTGAAGCAGAACGCTTCTGTTGCTGTAATGTCATAGTTGCCTTTTGAGGAAGCCATATTTGATTTGGAAGGGGGCATTAATCAATTGCAGGTTATTACTGATGGTGATTTACTGATAACGGCAGAAGAAGTTGCCTAAGCTATTCACACAGAAGTTGCCATGAAGCAAATGCATGAATATATCGTGTTGGACTGGACTGAATGAGAGATCAGATGGAATCAGATGCCTGAGGTGGGGCAACAGGCTAGTGGTCTTAAAGGTACCTTTACCTTGTTTCTCCTTATGTAAATGATCACCCCATACTCCACCATAGGATATGCTCCATCTGAGTTGCTGCGAGGTAGCTGGTTGTGGGCATGGCTGTGTTTCGTGCAGCCTCACTTGGAAGGATAGGATAAGGAATGAATGAGGAGGCAGAAGGGTGGCTCTAGCTACAAAGTTTGAAGAGGCATTTATAGATGGGGGACTTTGTGAAATTGCTCTGACCACCAGGCTACAAAGGATACTCAAGACAGAGCAGTAGAAAGATTGTAAAAATACTGTCCGGAATCCAGCGATTATATGCTTAAAATGGGCAACAGGTAGCAAAAGATCTTTGTGGATTAATGAGTAAATGGAGGATGAAGAAAATGAGGTAGTTGAGGTACAGGATTAGTTTTATGATAAAAAAAACACTGTGGAGCAGGATATGGTGGGGAATATGTTCCAAATAAAAAAATGTCATCATGCATCCTTGCTCTCACCATCACTCTTTAGGAGCATTGTATGACTGCTTGATTGTATAGTTTAGGGCTGAGATTTCAGCAGGATGGTGGCAGCAGTGTTGGTGAATCAAGACATTTTCATTTCTAGTTCAGTACACTTAGGTTTGCTCAGGCCTAGTATTGCATGAAAACTCTGAAGAAGGTTGCTCCAAACTGTTCTTGTTGTCAACTCAGCAATATGTCAAAAGCTAACATTCAGCACAATCCAATTCCCAAAATCCCCACCTTCCCTCCAACTAATACACATTAACCTTTTCGGAAGATGCCCCAGAGGGCTGTATCCGCACAATAACTAAAAAATGTGATCATGCTGTAGAGAGCAACAAGCAGGGTTGATAGCATTGCACAGAAATGCCAACATTGATGCATTACGCGAAGCAGAATTTATAAGCATTTTGGTGTCATAAAACAGGTAGAGCTTTAAATTCTTATAATTGCATTCTTCCAATGGCCTGGACCTAATACTTTGTAACAAATGTATTTTACTTTAATTTACAAAGAAACTAATGCTTCTGAAATTCTATCAGGCCAAGCACAGTGAGTGTCACTCTATTCGAAGTCTAAAATTTGATACACCGCAGGATGCGAATAAGATAAAGGAGAATCCATCAATTGAGTTCTGGTTTTGCTTTACCAATGATCAAAACTGAGAACCTTACTAAATAATTTGTGCACACCATAAAAAATAATATGAAAAAGTGAGAAACAAATCTATAAATACCATCTCTGCCGAACAATTTACCAGAGGAAAGTAATAATGGTATAATTAAAGAAGAAATGACTTCAAAATGTATTTGTGAAAATTAGTCCCAGAGCATGGTTGCACATGATTATTTTTGAAGTGCAGTTACCATTTTGCATGAAGAATAATATAAAAATAACAACATCGTGAATGTATGCAACTTTTAAGAAGAACACTTTTCGTAAATTCACAAATGCATAGTCAGAAATAATACTTCAAAAGAAATGCTAAGAGAGATGATTGAGAGTTTGAATAACAGGATGAACTTCAAGGTAGCAGAGAGAGAATGATTTAGGTAGGGAATTATCTATCTTAGGGAAGGGATATTCAATAACAGAATCACTATTGGTGGTGGGACAAAAGGACACAAAGTGCTGGAGTAACTCAGCAGGTCAGGCAGCATTTCTAGAGGTGCCTGACCTGCTGAGTTACTCCAGCACTTTATGTCCTTTCATGTATTAACCAGCATCTGCATTTCCTTGTTTCTACCATTGGTGGTGGGGATTGGTTTCAAGATGTACAAGGAACTAGCGAGAACTGAAGTTTCGATAGGTGAAGTTTCGGGTCACGATCCTTCTTTAGACTTAGGAAACTGGACTGAACACTCCTATCATGATTCACTCTGACATTGATGTCATTTCCTTGTTGTATTTCTGCATTTATTGGCTTTCTCTGGGATATTGTGTGTTGAAAATCACCTTTACATTTTATAATTTGCTGCTGGTAACTTTCTGCATAAATGGGCGGCACGGTAGCGCAGCGGTAGAGTTGCTGCTTTACAGCGAATGCAGCGCCGGAGACTCAGGTTCGATCCTGACTACGGGTGCTGCACTGTAAGGAGTTTGTACGTTCTCCCCGTGACCTGCGTGGTTTTTCTCCGAGATCTTCGGTTTCCTCCCACACTCCAAAGACGTACAGGTATGTAGGTTAATTGGCTGGGTAAATGTAAAGATTGTCCCTAGTGGGTGTAGGATAGTGTTAATGTGCGGAGATCGCTGGGCGGCACGGACTTGGTGGGCCGAAAAGGCCTGTTTCCGGCTGTATATATATGATATGATATGATATGAAGGTTTCAATGAACTGCTGAGGCACTGGACCAATATGGCCTTGGGGCCCGGTCTGTTTACAGTGAGAGAGTGCACTGTTGCTACCTTTTCTGTACTTATTAACTGCTGACCCAGTTCACATGGAGTAACATGTGAATGCCATTAGTATTGCCTGCTTACAAAGCAATAATGTACTTGAAGATCTCGGTTTAGTTTTTAACATTGCTGAAAAGGAGTGAACTATAATAATGATTTCTTAAAGCAAAGTTGTCTCAATAATTTGATTTTTTTTTGGTGTCTTCTTATTTGGTGATGGGGTGAAATGTAGTGCCCATTTAGAACACCAAAAATAGATAAAATCCAATTTCTAGGGAAAAGAGCTTATAAAAGTTATAGGGGTGGAAATATAGAGATAAAAAGGGGCAAGTCTATGGAAGCATTGACACATTAAATTGAGAATTTATCTGTGATGCAATGGGACTTCAGAAGTAAGCCAGCTAAATGGACATGGGGTAGGATAAGATCTGGAGAGTGCAATGGTGTATGAGCTGAAATCTACAGGGTGAGAATGGGGAACAGATTGCAATAACCAAACACTGAGAGGGATTTAAACAACTGATAACGCTAAGGCAAAATGACAAGGTATCAGGATGCAACGTCAGCTCTCAGTCATTGAGGACACTGAGGTTGCAACAGTTAAGTTCATCCTGAGACATTACTGATGCAAGCTGATTGAAATCTGACAAGTAAGTGCAGTTTGTTGTGCAAGCTTAGGATAGGTAGTCCATCAGTCTTTCTAGTGTTTAACAAGAGGAAATTAGGTCTTGTTCAAGATATCAACCAAACAGGGCGGCACAGTGGCACAGCGGTAGTGTTGCTGCCTTACAACACCAGAGTCCCGAGTTGGATCCTGACCTCGTGGGTTTTCCCCGGGTGCTCTGGTTTCCTCCCACACTCCAAAGACGTATAGGTTTGTAGGTTAATTGGCTTCGATAAAGATTATACATTGCCCCTAGTGTGTAGAATAGTGCTAATGCATGGGGATCTCTGGTCGGCACGGACTCAGTGTGCCTAAGGGCCTGTTTCCACACTGTATCTCATACTAAACTAGCAACCTCTTTGGTTGTGACTGAATATTTTAATATAAATTTAGTGATATAAAAGTTCTCGGTGCCAAAGAAGCCAGTATTTAGTGCCATAATCCAGTTATGATGGACATTGGTGTGTACCTAACTTATACAGTAGGTGGATGTTGCAAAGGCGAAGCCCCAGTAACATCAAGGACTTGGGCATTTGGTTAGGCTAACTAAGGCCGCAGAAAAAAAATAATATAGTTCTAGAATTTGTGCATATTGCTGCATTTCTTGTAAACAAGATTCTGGGATATTGGCCATGTTGATTTCTGTTTATTAAAAGGAAAACTGCCTGGCAGCTGCACCAAGGCATCTGTATATTTATTGAGTGACATCGCACTGCTTATTTCATGGTGTCCCTTGGGTTTCAGTGCGAGAGATATTCATATGGTTTGAAAGCTACCCCCATCTGCCATTTATGGATGTTTGCCAATTTAACAGCAATTGAATTGAACACAAAGTTTCCGAAAGCTAACCCTTTCTTCTATTTGGTGATTTTGGAAGAGGAGTGGCAGGTGCAAGAGAGGCACACAACCAGGCAGGGCTAGAGAGTATGGATGTCACCCTATGCACCATACACACTCTCACTCTGCAGAGGGGCCACCAGAGGAAGTAAAAGAGAGCCAGTGATGAACAGCACCAGCCACCTTTTGTTATTTTGGTATCGGTTGCTGTTTTCCTGCTGCATGGCACAGGTTAAGAGATGCTTAATATTTGAAAAGTGGTTAGCAGATGGCAGTTTTCAGAGCAATATACCACTCTTACTCCACCAAGGTTACATTGTAAAGTGATGTTGTAAAATTAAGTGCTAATACCAACAAAATTTAACATTAAATGGTGTAAGCAGTACCATTTAGTTATCTTCTTCATCCAAGCTAATTTCTTCTGCTCCCCTCCTGCAGTCCAGTAACAGGTGAGGCAACATTAATTCTTTCTTTCAAGGCTGCACTGGGTTTAATAATGAATGCCAAAGATAGACACAAAGTGTTAGAGTAACTCAGCGGAACAGGCAGCATGTCTGGAGAAAAAGGATGGGTGACGTTTCGGGTCAGGACCCTTTTTCAGACTGAAACATCACCATTCTTTTTCTCCAGAGATGCTGCCTGACCTGCTGATTTACTCCCACACTTTGTCTCTATCTTCGATATAGACCAACATCTGCAGTTCCTTTCTGCATATTAATGATGAATGCCTTCTGCTAAAGAAAAACCTTCCTGATTTTATCTTCTGCAGAGGACATATGAATCAACCATTTGAAGGCAGCTATTTGTCTCATTGGTTTTAATTTTGCCCGTCATTTAAACTATACCTTCATGATGGCGAACACCTTTTTACAAATTGCATGATATCCTCAGCGGTGATATATGAAAAAAAACTATAAGTCCAAGCAATATCACCTCAAAACTTCACATTTGTAGGAAATGGTAGTATCGTTAATGAATTTACATCCTGTTGTGGTGTTAATGGTGAGTTTGTTATATGTGCTCTCATACCTTAGCTTCTGATATGGTTAGCTCAACCCGAGCCACGCTCTCCTTCTCTTTGAACAACTGAATTTGATTCACGCGTCCGAACTCTGCCAAGATGGTGGTGAGATTTGTTTTCAGGTCTATAACGTGGCTGATGCCGTGCTGTGGCCCAACTAGCAAAGTCATTTCTGATTGCTTTGCGTCCTGTTTTGGATAAGTGGAAAGGTGAAAAATTGCACATTTCACCTGTTTATTGCAAATAGTTTCCAGTAAAACAATTTCATCAGAGTACATAAGAATACACAAGGAAAAAACAAATCATTCAGCCAAACCAATCCCTGCTGGCAATAATGCTCCATGCGTGCCTCTTCCTGCTTTTGCTCAACTAAACCTATAAATGTTTTCCTTTAGTCCCTTCTCTGTCAAATGTTTGTCCAACCTGTGTCAATGCAACTTGTTTCAACAGCTCTGTAGGGCAGTGCCTGCATTCTCACCATTCTTTGGATAAAGAATGTTCTTTCTAATTCCCTGTTGAATTTCTTATGGCTGTCTCTTATTGATAGCCTCAAGTTGCAAAAATAACATGTCTGACAAATCAATGTTTGGCTATGATCAAATAACATGTTTTTCAAAAATGTTCCATGTATACTGAAAGTTTCTCCACTGCTGAAGATAAGCTCCCTTTGCCTGCTATTATTAACTTTATCCCACTGTGTACTAATTTGCATTAATTACTAGTTTTATTGAACATTTCTGTAGATAGTTTTCTGTAGATAGGCAACATTACCAGAACAATGGAGTTAAATAGTCCTCCAGGATACAATGGGAGCTCATTTAGGATTCGCAGATACTGTAGTTTGGCTTGGACTGTCGAGATCTACATGAAACATAGAAAGGTTTTCAGCAAATAGCCAGCTACATCAGAAAATGAATTCCCAAAGAAATCCACACGAATCAAATGCAGAAATGTGGTTAAACCAAGTCAGTGGATATTTTTAAGGCAGAAATAGATAGATTCTTGATTAGTACAGGTGTCAGAGGTTATGGGGAGAAGGCAGGAGAATGGGGTTAGGAGGGAGAGTTAGATCAGCCATGATTAAATGGCGGAGTAGACTTGATGGGCCGAGTGGCCTAATTCTACACCTATTCCTTCTGACCCTATGACCTTATAACAAGAATTTTCATCAATTATAAACAAATGGCAATGTTTTAAATTCACTAAACTTCATAATTATTTTGCAAATTAACATAAATGAAACAAAGGAATATTCAAAACATTACTTTATAAAGATTATTCTTGGAAAATGCTGAAGTCATATTTTTCTGGGATTCAATGTTAATAAAATCAGAGAGCAGGGCTTTATATATTGGTATTCGATATATGCAGAACTAAACATAGGGTGTGAGACAGGTGCATGGATCACGGTTCTCCAAACTGGATGAGCCCGACTGAAGATCTGTTGCAAAGAATCTTTGCTCGCTTCGCATTGTGTGTCAAGAGAAGAAATGGGAAGGAAGCTATTACCAATAATAACCGGGAGTCTTTGTGCAATGTTCAAGCTAGGGTTGTAGAATCATACAGCACGGAAACAGGACCATCAGCTCAACCTACCCATGCTGACAAACATGACCCATCTAAGCTAGTTTGCTTGCCTTTACCCTCTAAACATTTTCTATCCAATTATTGGACCTGCCTCAACTTTTTGTTTCATAATTTCTTGCAAAAGCCTGATTTTTATATCTGCTGATTGCTGAGCCATCTTCAAAATCAGACAAGGAAGAATTTGCATTTATAAACCATCTTAATATTTTCATGGAATTCCAGCTATGGGGACACCCTCTTTAAATTTCTCATGGCAGACTCCCAAAAGGGTCGGCAGCTCACAGATATGATTTTAATGCTACTCTACAGAGCCGCCAGTAATCCACAAGGAAATGTGAAGCCAATAACAGGCACTGTCCTCAAAGAGTGTCCTGTATATCCAGCTCAGTAGGTCAAATGTAACAAGAACAACAGATTGCCTCAGGATGAAAAAGGCAAGCTCTTTTGAGTATTCAGGATTGAAAATGATTTACTCTCTGAATTTTAAGGAAATTCTCAGCCTGAGCAAATCCCCATGCCTGTACTGCCAGAGGTTCTGTGTACAGTGAAAAGGAGAATTTGTTTCTGCTGGAGAGCCTCTGTCATCTTATTTTATGCATCTGCACACTGCAAACAGAATATAGAATGAGACAGCATGGAAACAGACCCTTCAGCGTATTGAATTCATGCTCTTCCTTAAACACCCAATAAAACTAATCCTTCACTAATCCCTTTTATTCCCTCCACATTTCCATTCCCCTTGATCCACAGTAGAGGCAATTTACAATGGCAAATTGACCAACCAATCCGTATGTCTTTGGGATGTGGGAAGGAATGGAGCACTCAAAGGAAATTTGTGTGGTAACATGGAAAATGTGCAAACCCCAAACAGTAGGCACTGGAGTAAGCCTTGGGTTGCTGGAGCAGTGAGCCAGCTGCTCTTACTTATGGAGCCTTTGTGCCTTCCTGACATTATATGGAATGACGCAGAAACTAATACATTCATGGCTGTAATGATCGTCACTTCCCTCAGTATTTGGCTGGATCTCTGTCTGTAAAAGGTGACATAAGTATCTCCACAACTATAACTTTTGTTTATCTTAGATCCATTATTTTTTGGAAAGTTGGAGGAGGGAACATTGATCTTGGAAGACATTTGGGTGATCAGCCCTTCAGCTCCCTCTGTAAAGCAAGCAATCCCATCAGCCCCTCTTTTCCTGTTCCTGCTGGTGCTGGAAATCCAAGCAACCCTGATGATAGCTTCTTCCTAGAGGCTTCACAAACCTAATCCTAACAGTGGTGCCCTGTTTCAAAAATTACAACCCCTCTTTCAAAGACTGAGCTTGTTAGCAGCTTGGCTGCTTTTGAGTGTCCAATATTGAACTAATTTGACACTTGGTGATTTTCCTTAAGTGAGCAACATCCCTGGCCTGCCTGTTGCAAGCCTAAAATTAATATTACCCTGGAATTCTAAATGAAGATACAAATGAGCAAACTTAGGAAATATGAATGCATTGATATATTTCCATTTGGTTATCTCCAATAATTGTTCTTAACCTTTTAGATATATCTTGCAGCAAAGTGTTCATAAAGGTCCTACTTGTTCATAAAGACACTTTATAAATAAACCTCTGAAAAATAAGTGTTCTTCAAAGGCTCTTGCCGATGAAACATAACTTGCTCCTATTCTTTTAGAGATTTAGAAAGACAGCGCGGAAACAGGCCCTTTGGCCCACCGAGTCCGCACCAGCGATCCCCACACACACATACCCTACAAACACACTAGGGACAATGTTTACACATCCACCAAGCCAATTAACCTACAAACCTGCACGTCTTTGGAGTGTGGGAGGAAACCGAAGATCTCGGAGAAAAACCCACGCAGGTCACAGGGAGAATGTACAAACACTCCGTACAGACAGCAGTCGTGGTCGGGATCGAACCTGGGTCTCCGGCGCTGCATTCACTGTAAGGCAGCAACTCTACCGCTGCGCCACCGTGACCGCCCATATTCATCAGGAAGGCAAGGGAAATCTGGCAGTAATTCAGCTGGACTGCCCTGGCACTTTATTTTAAGAAAGAGTGTAAATGGGTCAGTTCTTTAGCTTACTGAATGTACAAGACTGAATTGTGATCTGCAGATACATTTTTGCACTGCCTGTTTTCCCAATTCGACATTTCTGCCAATGCCATAACACAGCTGTTCTCCTCTCTCCGATCTTCTTTTACCTTTTTGCCTAAAGGACCTGGGGCTTGTGTTGCTTTAAGATGATGCGAGAGGATTTTCCGTGCATGTTTTTCCTTTATGTACATCAGAAGGGATGATGGCAGGAACAGCTCAAGGCCCCATTCCTTTCTAGAAATTTTAACAGAGAAACAAATTGTATTAACAAATTAATTAGATTTGAGAATATGTGAGAATAATTATATTCTGACAGGGCGCTCAGAAGAATGTACAGAACACGACTGTAAGTTTTAGTACATCAAAACACACTTCTGTTTCTGAATCTTGAATATTATGGTGTGCCAGCTATTTGACTGAAGTGCTGTGGCTAATTTCAGCATACCATCACTGGAGAGGTTACAAATACATAGAAGCAATTGATGAGCTTTATTGTTCATAATTCCTTGGTTCAATAACACATCAGGGGTGAAATTGTGGGCTGGGATAGGTGCGAAAGTGGGGTCCATGAGCAAAATGCTATTGGGGTAGAAACAAATGGATTTTGAACAGGTGTCATTGTTGTTCACTTTCTGCGCACTCTATTGTACATCAGACTTGTACATCAAACCTGTTGTGCTGCTGCAAGTAAGAATTTCATTGTTCTGTTTCAGTACATATGACATTTAAACACTCTTGACTCTTAACTCCTGACTCTTGAGTTCCTGGCCCATGTGAGAGCAGGAGTAAAGTAAATGTGATAACATAGAGTATGATGTTAAATAACGCTGTCTATCCTTGGCACTAGCAAGCTGAACCTGGAGGAAAATCCTTGTTTTCCTATCGGTTAGAGCTGCTCAGGAGATCAAAAATATTTGAAAGAAGAAAACATGAAATGCAGTAACATCAATGCAATTAATTACACAACAGAAGAAAAGTTTTTAAATACATTTAGTGCCATAACTCAGGTCAGGAATGCTGTGGAATTTATTCCTATATCAGGTGCCCTAGTTACACAGATATCGGTGCATGTACTATTCGGATCTGTGAAAATAAGCTAACGCAGATAGTTTGGCAATGCTTACCTGATGGGAAAATCAATCTTGCATCTAAAGTTCACCGAACCATGTTTTCCAGTGAATGTTGCAAACCCACATAATTCTTACTCTTCATTACTTTCTCACACGATATCACAAAGCTTTCTAAACCTTTTGGTACTTTCTGCCCTGATAATGTTACAAAAATCCAAGATATATTTTAATCTTGTGCCTTTGTCACATCAAGGCTTGATTATACCAACTCATTCCTGGCCGGCCCTGTTCATTCCTGATGCCAAAGTTTTGAGGGCACCCACAAATTCTATTACCAAATACTAACTCACACCAAATTATATTCATTGTGCTTCCTGATCTACACAGTCAGGCAGGATGCTCTCCATCTGATTGTATATTGATAAATATTACTAGTGCTTTTTATGTAAATAAAAAGGTGCCAGTATGCATCCCGTTGTTTGCTGTTGGTGCCTATGGCGAATTGTTTTCCTATAAGCTGCCTAAGGTGTTCAAGGGCCTGAGCACATTTTTTAATTGATACATTTTATTTACTAAACTTCAGTAATCTTATAATATTAAAACAATCCAAAAGTTTGAAAATATAGTTTGTAACTTTTTAGAGATACATGCTATCTCAAAAAATGTACTGACTAATATCTAGATTATATAATCCAGTTCAGTTTAGTTTATTGTCACGTGTACCGAGGTACAATGAAAAGCTTATGTTGCATGCTAATCAGTCAGCAGAAAGACAATACATGATTACAATCGATCGATTTACAGTGCATAGATACATGATGAGGGAATAATGTTTAGAGCAAGATAAAGCCTGCAAAGTCCGATCAAGGATAGTCCGAGGGTCATCAAAGAGGTAGATAGTAGTTCAGCACTGCTCTCTGGTTGTAGTAGGATGATTCAGTTGCCTGATAACAGTTGCCTGATAATCCCTAACTTTTACTTGTTAGTTTAGTTTATACTTCACTATGTTGCGCATGTTTTTTAAATCTACATTCTTAATTTTGCAGGATATTGCTTATGGCGGTTTACATTATCAATTAATTGCAATGCAGGCAGGAATAGCCACCAGGCCTAAAATTGAGTTTTGGCTTCATAGTGTCGGAGACGCACAAGACAGAAATAGGCCCTTGGGCCCTTCACATCCAAGTCGACCATTGTACCTATCAATACTAATTTCATTTACATGCATTAGATCAATGGACTTCAGAAAGATCAGGGAATTTTAAATAATAGCCAAAAGCACTTGCATTGCTGTTTTACAGCAACTTTAATGGTGCTTTTAGAATGTATTCGTGCATATACCAGCATTAGGATCTGCCCAGAAATTAGACATCTTCCTCTGCCCAGATTATGAAATTCTGGTGATTGTGATGATTTGGAATAGATTCTTGAATAATGTACACTCTCTCAGGTGCACGTGCATGTGATTCATGCTCTCAAATAAAAAATAGTGAAATTGCTGGGAAACTGATTATTGCATGCTAATGAAACTGTTTAAAAAGTAAAATACATTTTTTTAAAGTCATTTTTAGCTCAAGGAATACAGGCGGAGAAATGCACAACCTGTTAAAATCCTGTTTTTTGCTGATGAATCCATTTCCAGATGTTTGATAAAATTGCTCCAAGACATCATTGTTAATGTGGTCCTTTTTCTCCAGAGATGCTGCCTGACCAGCTGAGTTACTCCAGCACATTTTTGTCTATCTTCCTTCTATCCAGAGATGCTGCCTGACCCACTGAGTTACTCCAACACTTTGTGTCTATCTTCGGTATAAACCATAACCTACACCATTCTTAAGGATGCTAATGAATTAATGAATAGAAAAACACAATTATGTTATTTTACACTGCAGGATAGTGTGGTTCAAGGCAGATAAAACATGTGTGATTATGCAATTTTTTTTTTCACAGGAGGCTTGGACTATAACCTAGTTGGGTCTATTCCAAGCACGTTTTACATGACAACGCTCATCTGCTACTGGTCTTAATTGCTTTATTTTTAGATCACGTCGAACTTCATCAAGTTACTGTTGCAATACCCAAGAATTGGTGAGACTTCCTAATAATTATTATTTCTAATTTCTAATAATTTTTATTTCTAATAATAATTCTAATAATTTCTAGATCATCAATGAACAGAAAGTAGAAGTGTTGGCTTGCAAAACTTTCTTAAGAAACACATTTACCATCTCTAAGACCTTTGGGATTTTTCTTGTTTAAATTGCCAGGGGCCAATATTGGTAATAATGTCATAATCTGTTGTTTGTTTCAAAATTGTAAAAATGTTCCTTAATTTCCTGTGTCCAAATTAATAAGTATTTTGGGTATCTAATTGTATTGTTAACTATTATTTACTGTTAAACTATTTTTTAAATTAATGGTGCAATTGCCATGAAAGTATAGGTAGATCATTTCTCTATATCCACCTTCAGCTCACACTGCTCTTTCCATGGCAATGAGGAGTGAAAGCAGTGTTCATGTGGGGAGAGGCAATACTATTGTTGAAATGAAAGTGGGAGTAGGTCTGCTGACAGTCTTAGCAGACATGCCTATCAATATGATCTCTCTCTGGTTTATTCCCTCTCCTTAATTGAAGTTGTTAGCTCCACTCTCCCCTCAAACAAATCTGTTGTACCTTTCTTCTCAAAAATACTTACTCAACATTTCTGAGTGTAATCTTCTGATTGGTTCTTGCAGTAGAGATTGTGATGTAGATATGCAGTGCAGTCAATTGCAGCATTATATTTTCTGCCAAGTCACCACTGAAACGTTCTTTCATCACATCACTGCAGCTCTGCAGGAGGAAAGTAATAATATTTGAAGTTAGCCAGTAAATATTAGAAACATACAGATTTCTATGGTCTCAATTTTCTTGTCTCCTCTCAAGGAGCCATTGATTTTGGTGGGGAACGTTGCCTTCTGGTATTTTGCTCAGGTGATAATTTTCATACTTGAAACTGAAAAGAAGAATGTTGTCTGGCCTTTCGACAAGAGGAGAAGTGTGGCTAGGTAGGGAGCTGGGGAGATATAGAGGGTGGGAGGAGGGAGATACACCGACTCAGTCCTGTCTTCATTCGACACAAATCTAGTTGTGAAATTCAAACCAGATAGAAATGGACATTTAGTTAATATATATCAATCAAAGGTTTGGAGGCATTGAAGTGAACTAGAGTAATTTAAACCAGTTATGATAAAGTTTCCCAAATCAGCACAGAACACAATTCGACCTTGAAAGCCTCAATCCTATGGAATACCTTTATCCTTTTGACTATTAAGGAATGATCGCCAGATGAAACATCACGTATTCATGTCCTCCAGAGATGTTGCCTGACCTTTTAGTTTTTAGAGATATAGCACAGAAACAGGCCCTTCGGCCCACTGAATCCACGCTGACCAAAGATCGCCCTGCACACTAGCACTATCCTACACACTAGGGACAATTTACAATTTACATAAGTCAATTAACCAACAAACCTCTCTGTCTTTGGAGTGTGGGAGGATACTGGAGCAATCAGAGAAAACCCATGCTGTTGGAGGGGGAACATATAAGCTCTAACTAAAGTCTAGTCTAACTAGTATAGAAGCACACTGGCAGTGTCCTGAAAGACGTGGCAGGCAGACTGGGTATTGGGCAGGTAGTCAGCAAACCAACACGAGGGGCATTATAATTATGCTAAATTGGATACACTCCAAACAGATTTAGCAGCACAAATTTAAGCATCCATTAGATGTAGTGGACCAACAGCAACATCAAAGATGTAAACCAATAAAATCTGTAACCTTATGACCTGGCAAGTCTCTCACTCTATCATTACAATCAAGTCAGGGATTAATTCTGGTTTAATGACAGTGCAGAAGGAGATGCTGGGAGCAGCAACAGATGTACATTAAAAAGATGATCCAACCTGATGACGGATTATTACAGGAATGTAATGAATGTTACCAGATGTGCTAAGCAAAAAAACAAGCATGAGGTAGCTAAGAGATCCCACAATGAAGATGGAGAATGGACTGGTGGGTGGTAATAGGTTAGGTTGGGTTTGGCTTGGTTTACATGAAAAGAGCATACATTGAGAAATTTTCACATTGTTGTAACTGTAGTGGAATAGTTCGGCTAGAGACAAGACAATTCTAGAGAAGAAGGTCTCGACCTGAAACGTCACCCGCTCCTTCTCTTCAGAGATGCTGCTTGTGCCGCTGTTACTCCAGCATTTTGTGTCTCTCTTTGGTTTAAACCAGCATCTGCAGATCGTTCCTACACAATTCTAGAGCACGTCTTCAGTATTTACGCTGTGGTGTTGTCTAGTCCAACCTTCTCTGCTGCAGCTTGATACTAAATGGAGGGAACTGAACTGCCTGAAGGCTGGCTTCTGTGATGGCATGAATCCCAGGATGAAGCGAAAATGGATCTTCTGTGCAGCATAACTAGTTGAACATGTTGTAAATGCTTTAGCCTTGTCTGTAGTATTCACATGAAGAACCCCTCGTTTGTTAAAGATGGAATTAATTTAGCCACCTTCTCTCTTTATTAGCTTTATTGAAGTGACCTGACTACAGAACACAGATTTGATCTCTGAGCAGCGATGAGAGATTTCTTTGATAGCTCTCTCAAAGAGCAGCTACTCTTTAATAACCTGTTCACTGAGCCAGGACCAGATCTCCTCAAACTTTTGTTCCAAATATGGACAAAAGAACAATCTTTGTCAAGTCCTTTATCACCACCAGCTGCCTGGGGAGACACAATATTTATGTGCAACGCTCCACACTAAACGTCCAATGCAATGGACAGCACAGTGGTGAAATGGTAGAGTTGCTGCCTTACAGCGACAGAGAGTTGGGATCGATGCTGTCTGTGTAGTTCATGCGTTCTCCCAGTGACCGCATGGGTTTTCTCTAGGTGCTCCGGTTTCCTCCCACATTCCAAAGACGTGCAGGTTTTAGGTTAAGTGGCTTCTGTAAATTGTCCCTAGTGTGTAGGATAGAACTAGTGTACAGGTGATTGCTACTCAGCATGGACTCGGTGGGCCGAAGGTCCTGTTTCCACGTTGCATCTCTAAAACCAATTCAATACATACATTTGGCCTGCCTTGCTGGCACAGAATTATCCTCCACATTTTAATTGTAATGTCTAGATGCCTTTGTCCAAAGCCAGTCATGAATACTACGTCTCGCTGGAAGGACAATAGGATGACATTCTCAATGGAACTGTATCTCAGCATGAACATTGTGAGGTTGGGTTGGGGTGGGAGTGGGAGTGGGAATGTGAGGCCAGCCAAGGGACTCTGGACATGGTTATACTTAATCAAAGTGCACTCTTACAAAGTAGATTGGGACCATTTATGTTGTTATATTGCATGGAGAAGTAGTTGCAAGCTACCTGGTTCTATTGAATTGGAAATTCAAACATTGTACTGCAAATATTTATTTAAATAAATTTTATTCCAATTTATTTTGTGTGGTAAACAAATAGAATCAACAAATTAAACATTTATTTGTAAATATCATATGGCATAACTTTAAGATAATCCAAGAGGCAAATGTCCAAAAAAAGGATAAATTGATTTTTATTAGAGATAAACTCTTTCTCACTCAAAGTTATTAATCAACTGACAATAATCTCTGGAATTAAAAATGCAATGCTGGAAGCATTAACAGACCGCTTTAAAAATATCTATTACTGTGTGAGATTATTTATTAAACTCAGGCAGAGATACATCATTTTATTGATACATTGGCCATGACTGTGTAACAAGTTGGAACATTGATTGATTGAGCTTGTTTGTAAGCTACTGCTTTGTAGTTGATTAGCTTGGATAAGTGTAGCCTTTTGAAGGGCTGATATCATCTTACAGGGCAAGGCATATTCATCCAGTGAACATGATCAAATTCATCAAAGTGCCCATCTCTGTGCACTGTGTTTTGCAACAAGGTTTTAGGAAGAAGATAGATGATGCTTTAGAAAAGAAGGTTGTTAACTCGATATGGGTGGCTGAGTATATTTTCTAAGACTTTTCTGGATGAGTTGGGAAGGGGGATGTTGAGGGAGGGAAATGTAAATAAAAAGAAAAATTAAAAGTGGTAATGATCGGGGATTCTATAATTTGGTAGATAGATAATATCCACTTAGACCATAGTATTATTGATTATTAATTTATTGTACAACTGATTATTGTATATTTGTTTGTGTTGAAGGGCCTGTAAAGCTGAAACAAGTAAGAATGCGATTGTTCTGTTCCTGGTACATATGACAATTAAACACTCTTGACTCTTGAATAACTATGTATTGTTCCCTGAAGGTGGAATCTCATGTGGATAGGGTGGTGAAGAAAGCGTTTGGTATGCTTGCCTTTATAAATCAGAGCATCGAATATAGAAGTTGGGACGTAATGTTGAAATTGTACAGGGCATTGGTGAGGCCGAATCTGGAATATGGTGTGCAGTTCTGGTCGCCAAATTATAGGAAGGATGTCAACAAAATGGAGAGAATACAGAGGAGATTTACTAGAATGTTGCCTGGGTTTCAGCACTTAAGCTACAGAGAGAGATTGAACAGGTTGGGTCTTTATTCTTTGGAGCGCAGAAGGTTAAGGGGGGACTTGATAGAGGTTTTTAAAATTTTAAGAGGGACGGACAGAGTTGACGTGGGTAAGCTTTTCCCTTTGAGAGTGGGGAAGATTCAAACAAGGCGACATAACTTCAGAATTAAGGGACAAAAGTTTAGGGGTAACATGAGGGGTAACTTTTTTACTCAGAGGGTGGTGGCTGTATGGGATAAGCTTCCAGTGGAAGTGGTGGAGGCAGGCTCGATTTTATTATTTAAGAGTAAATTAGATAGGTATATGGATGGGAAGGGATTGGAGGGTTATGGTCTGAGAGCAGGTAGATGGGACTAGGTCGGATAAAGTGTTCGGCATGGACTAGAAGGGCCAAACTGGCCTGTTTCCGTGCTGTAATTGTTATATGGTTATATGGTTATATGACAGGCCATGAAATAATGCAAAAACGAGAGACAATATGGGGAGAATTTAGAAAGGAAAGGAGAAATTCCAATTTTGCAATGTCAGATGGAGGGATTTGTAATATGGTGTCAAGACAACAGCCTCTTCCTCAATGTCAGCAAGATGAAGGAGCTAGTTATTGACTTCAGGAGACAAGGTAGTGTACACTCCCCAGTCAGCATCAATGGTGCCGAACTGGAGATGGTGTAAATATCACCAACAATCTGTCCTGGACCAACCACATTGAAATAACGGCAAGAAAGCACACCAACGCCTTTACTTCCTCAGAAGACTAAGGAAGTTTGGCATGTCTCCAATGATTCTTACCAACTTCAACAGATGCATCATAGAAAGCATCACAGCATAGTTTGGAACCGCTCTGCCCAAGACCGCAAGAAATTGCTGAGGGTTGTGGATGTCACTCAGTTCATCACACAAACCAGCTTCTACACTTCACACTGCCTCAGGAAAACAGCCAGCATAATCAAGGGGCATTTATACCCCAGTCATTCTCTCTTCTTCCCTCTCCTGTTGGGTGGAACCTAAAAAGCATGTACCACCAGATTCAGGAACAGCTACTTCTCTGCCATTATCAGACTATTGAACATTCTTCTCATCAGCTAAGGAAGTAGTCCCGATCTCACAATCTACCTCATTGCGATTCTTGCACTTTTTTTAATCTGCACTTTATAACTCTAATTGGATAATGATGTGTAACACTAGATTCTGCACTCTGGCATTTTTTTCTTTGCATTACCTTTAGTACTTGTGCATGTGTCGATTATACTCATGTGTGACATGATTTGAGGGGATAACTCACATACAAAGTTTGCTACTGTATCATGGTACACTTGACAATAATATACCAATAGCAACTTTGGAGCAAATCACAATGGTGGGACCAGGCAAATGTTTCAGTTGAGAGAGCACCATGAGCTAAATTAGAAAGAATTAAAAAAAAGTCTAAGCCATGTGCAAATTGACACAAGGGCAGAAAGACGATAGAAGCACCTACTATAAAAGATTCTGATAATAGGTAATTTACTTGAGACATTAACTCGATTTCTCTAATCCCATTTGCTGCCTGACCTGCTGAATATTTCTCGCATTTTCTGAGAGGAAGCAGTATTAATTGGATGAGATCTACCTAAATGGTAATGGTAGAGATGTCCTTATGGAAAGGATAAATTGTGAGATAGTAAAGGCTTTAAACTAGTGAGACAGATAGAACATCTATAATAAATGAAACAAGCCCAAATGTCACTTCAGTAGGAAAGGAGAACAAAGGACAGGCTAACTTAAAGGAGAAGATAAATGGTGAGGTAAAGAGTTATAGGATAGATCCGTAACAATGAGAGAAACTGCTAATAAGAATCAGTTAAGTTATATCTACAACAATTCAAGCAGTAGGGACAGCCAAGCCAGGGAACTGGCCAGGGCCGTCTTTACAGCATTATGGGCCCCGGGCAAAGCAGTGTACTGGGGCCCCTCTCCCCCAGACCAACTGTTACTCTCCGCCACCCCCCTTTCCCCAGCACCCCCATTTCCCCCACTCTCTCTTCCCCCCACCACCAACCCCCACCCTTGCTGTCCCCCTCCCCAGTCCCACTCTGCCTCCTCCCACCCCCACTCTCTCCTCCTCCCACCCTCCCCGTCGCCCCCACCGTTACTCTCCCCCACCCCCCTTTCCCTACCAGCCCCCCCCCCTGTCGTGCCGGCGAAAAGCACTTACCGAAAAGCACTTAGCGATGGACTTAGGGTGCTACATTGTTGCGAAAAGCACTTACAGATCGCTGTGAGAAGCACTTAGGGATGGAAAAGCAAAGCACTTAGGGAGTTAATTGTTGTGAAACAGATCGCTGTGAGAAGCACTTAGGGATGGAAAATGTTGCGAAAAAACACTTAGGGACCGAAAATGTTGCGAAAAAAGCATTTATTGAACCTACATTTTTAAAGTAGTATTTATTTATTGCAAGTCACTTAACATACACAGATCAGCATGGGGCCCCTATGCTCGTGGGGCCCCGGGCAAGTGCCCATCAGGCCCATGCGTTAAGACGGCCCTGGAACTGGCGACAATGATACACTGGGAGGAAGCAGTTGTAGGGATCACACAGACATGGCCGCAGAAAAATAAGGACTGACATTTAAATTAATTGCAGGATAGATGAAATCCTGAAAAGAGAAAAGGTAAAATAGTGGCTGTACTTAGTTGAGATAATAATGGAATTTGCAAAATATGACACTTGGAGATGGATAAAAGATCAATCAGAAATGATAAGGACAGTCTAAAATAGAGCTAAATGAAAAGGAATAGAATCAAGAGATATGCAAAGGAAGGATGAAAATGAATAAATAAAACATACTGTAACAACCCTGAGGGATTTTAATTACTTCAAAATTAATTGCTGAAGAGAAAAATCCGAGAAGATAAGAAAACAAAGATCCTACAATTTGTTCATGGCAGACAGCGTTTATTGATACCTCAATTAGTGCTCAGAATGCATTCCTAGGAACGAGAAAGCAAATGGAATAAGCACCAAAATTATGTATAAGTGTATTCCTGACAATGATGCTGATGTCCCTGTCCCTGAAACCTAGGTTTCAAAAACTGGAGTTCTTGCAGCAAGGAATCGTTAATAGTGCAGTTGGAGATGCTGTTGGAGAGACACTTCCAAGGCCACCTGGGTCAAGACAAGATGGAGAGACCAGTGGAAGACAGCGGACCCATCTAGGCTACACCGCTACATCGGTGAACCCATGGACGTCCCTGGCAAGGACCTGTCCCGAAAGCTTGAGGACAGGCGTCGGACGCTAAGGAGTAGCGATGAAGAGGTGGGGTCTCGTGGACAGTGCCTTCTGCGAGTGCGGGGACCCAACACAGACAGTGGAGCACATAGTCACCAGTTGTCCCAAATACCGGCCACCGAATGGTGAACGAGGTCTGATTGACCTGGACGATGACACGTTGGCCTGGCTCGCCTCAACGGAGCTGTAGGTCTAAAAGACGTACATCAGAAGAAGAAGAACAGGACACTGAAAAGTTGAAAAAATAATTTTACTATGAAAAGAGAGTCTCAGAATCTCTTGCCCAGAGTACAGGAATCGAGAACCAGAGGACATAGGTTTAAGGTGAGGGGGGGGAAATTTAAAAGGAACCTGAGGGGGTAACTATTTTTACACAAAGGGTGGTGGGTATATGGAACGAGCTGCCAGAGGAGGCAGTTGAGGCACATACTATCACAACGTTTAAGAAACAGTTAGACAAGTAAATGGATAAGATAGGTTTATAGGGATATGGGCCAAATGCAGGTAAGGTGGACTAGTGAAGATGGGACATATTGGTTGGTGTGGGTAAGTTGGGCTGAAGGGGCTGTTCCAATGCTGTATGTCTCACTGACTCTAAAAATGCACAATACTGAGATGTAAAATATCAAGAGGAAACATTCTATATGATGGTCATTAAATTCCAGGAAAATATATTTTGCCAAGAATAAGAACAGACTAAAAATTATTTTGACATGGTACGCGGGTGGAGGGGAGGAACAAAATGTAACTTGATTAACTGGTAAACATTGGCAGCAGTAAAAAAAAAATCAAAGGACAAAGCCGAACAAAATATTAAAATTTAAAGGAACATAAATCAAAACAATAAAATATTTTGCAGGTTCATAAATAAGAAATGAAGACTAGAAAAATGAGAGATGTTTCTATTGAAGTATACAATTCTTTCATGGCTTGACTGATAGATGCTTGAAGGATACTTTCCTGGCTAGAGTGTCTAGAATAAAAGATCATAGTCACCACTTTGGAATAAGGGATTGGCTAGTTTGATAGAGAGAGAGTACCGCCTTGTACTCGCTGGAGTTTAGAAGGATGAGGCGAGATCTCATTTAAACTTATTGAATAATGAAAATGATAAAGTGGATGTACGGAGGATGTTTCCACTCGTGGGAGAGTCTAGGACCAGAGGGCACAGTCTCAGAAAAAAAGAACGTGAGAGAAAGGAGTTGAGGAGGATTTTCTGAAACCAGAGGGTGGTGAATCTGTGTGATTCATTGCCACAGATGGCTGTGGAGGCCAAGTCTTTGGGTATTTTTAATGTGGACAATGATAGGTTCCTGATTAGGTAGGATAGCAAAGGTTACGAGGAAAAGGTAGGAGAATAGTGTTGAGAGGGAAAGATAGATCATCAATGAATGAATGGCAGAATAAACTCAAAGGGCTGAATTGCCAAATTCTGCTCCTATGACTAATCAACATGACCTTCCTGTTTGGTGATCTGTAAGGAATTATTCCTTTGCTATTTTTAATCTTATCCCTATGAATCCTGTCAAGGTACAACACTCTAGACCTTTGTAAATTCTACTGCTGTGATAGAACTCTCCAAGTGTGTCTTCACCCTCATATTTTTTGCCTTTGCCACTTTCTCAACTGTTAATTTTCAGTTTCCCATTATACCGTTCATATTTATTGAGAACCATGAAATTACATTTTGGGGAGTATTATATTATTTACCTTTAGGTTAATAGATGAAAATTGTACAAGCATTTCTTTAGAAAATTTAAATCCATAGTAAGCATAGATTAGACGAAGAAAATACTCGATGATCCATGTGAACTTTGCTAAAAGCATTTTGTAAAGGTTTCAAAGTATGTTCTGTGGCCTTTAGTTCTGTTCGTATCTTCTTTCCCGATCCTCACCAACTGTGCCATTTTACCACTGATCTTACCTGAGCGTACAAGTAGTCAAATGCCACTGGATCCCTCCTCAGTAGATCAACTGGGTCCTTTGGAAAAAAGGTGATCCTGAGGATGCATTTCATGGTGTTAAAATGGCTGCGCTGCACAACCTAGAAATTAAAAACAGAATCTTAATGTGGGGAAAACCATTTGAGTCTTATTAAATCTGCTAAATTAGGTGAATATAAAGCACACTCTGTAGTAAATGGGAAGTTTCCCAATTATTCGGCGTCATGGCGGCGCAGCGGTAGAGTTGCTTCCTTACAGCGTCAGAGATCCAGCTTCGATCCCGACTACGGGTGTTGTCTGTACGGAGTTTTACGTTTCCCCCCCGTGACCGCGTGGATTTTCTCCGAGATCTTCGGTTTCTTCCCACACTCCAAAGACATACAGGTTTGTAGGTCAATTGGCTTGGGTATAAATGTAAATTGTCCCTAGTGTGTATAAGATAGTGTTAATGTGCGGGGATCGTTGGTCGGTGCGGACTCGGTGGGCCGAAGGGCCTGTTTCCAAGCTGTATCGCTAAACTAAACAAAAAAATTTAAACCGCAACTTGAAATATAATGTGTTCTCTGCAGGTGTGTCTTGACATTCATGTTAAAATTTGGCTGCAAAATTAGAATACAGAGTGTCACTGGCAAATATTCAATGATTCAACTTGGCCCACACTGCACTCTCATTACCGCCACATGGGCTCCAAACCAACCCTGGCAGATCAGTTAAGGTGCCTCTTGCTGCTAACTATAAGAGAAACACCTGATAAAGGTACATCTAATTTCAACTGATGAGGAATACAAATTTGGCATAAACTGGAACAACGTTTCTATGAATTTCACAATTGTTCTCAACTAGACAACTGGTGTAAGAACAAGAAATTTACAAAGGAGTAATTTCCTTTGAAGAAATGCTCATTGCCGAAGCAAGTTCAGGTGGGTTTATTCTCAATCCATCTCTGACCTGTAAATGCTTCTTGAGGCAGGTTACTAGCAGGCTCGCTCTGTGGATTCACAAGATTGATTCGATCATTCAGGTAAATGTTTGGAATTGTGACTGCGAGGCCCTTGCAATGATGTGGGGCTCATACGCAGAGCTTTGGGATTTCCCTACAGGGCCACAAGCAGAATCCCCTCTTTTCCAGGCTCACTAAAAAGCTGAAATATATTTTTTACCCATCTGGGCTTCTTTTTGCCCTTGGTTTTCTTCTCTCCAGGTTGGCCTGGTGAGGAAACTGCAATAATTTCTCATGGGAATTCAAGTTAAAATTTCACAGCCACATCAGGGTTGAATATGCCTTTGTACAGAAGGACCCTGCTGCCCTCCTTTGTGGAAAGTAGTTGCAGTGTTGTTTTGTGACTTGAGCTCCTTATGATTAAAGTTTGCCCTTTGGAGTAATTTATGTCTTCATTTCTCGTGTCATTAATTTGTTCTGTGGCGACCAACCTCTTAATCACTATATTACACGCATTGGCAAAGGATTTAGAATTCCTATCCCTAATGATTATCCAACCCCATGTTGGAAGTTCCTGGATATAGTATTCTGTCCATACAGTTGTAACATGATTTAAGTTAGGATTCTCTGGATATAAATCCAACTGGTGCTCTAATACTTATGCATACTAACCGAAAACATGTTCCTCATGTATGGACAGAAGCAATGGAGAGGGAAAATTATCGAAAGCGAAACACAAGGAAAGAGCTGATACAGCACTAACGTCAATGTGATGTTGGCAACTGCCTGTACTAACCTGTATCAAAGTCTCCGCCTCAAGCAGCAGCAGAAGTTTCTTCTCTGGACCTTCATTGCCCACCTCCAGCACCAGTGCAAAGTGTTCTATGCACCTGAGAGACAACCTTTCCTGTAGCGTGAGAATCACGTCCTAAAAAAAATATAACACTGCTTAAGTCAGAATCTGAGAACTTCTGGTACAGGATTCACAAGGGAGAAACAGTTAATATTATTAGAAATGATGAAGCAAATTTCCCTTTGTCCTGCAATCACTTGTCAGTGAGCCATGTTGTTTGGTTACAATCATAGAACATACAAAGTAGAGCACAGGAACAATGTCTGTGCCAAACATAATGCCAAGTTAAACTAATTTCTTCTGCCGGCATGTAATCCATATCCCTCCATTCACTACAGATTTATGTGCCTATCTAAATGCCACAATCCTATCTATTTCCACCTATGTCAGTGAGATTGAGGCACCCACCACTGTCTGTAACAAAAAAACTTGCCAAACCCCCATCTGTCTTTAAATGCCTTCTAGTCTTTGGCATTTCCACCCTGGGATTGTCTACCCTATCATACATTGTACAAAGGATCGTTGCGTTTGATAGTGTTTAAGCAACCAACCCTTGAACATCTCTGCAAGGTTAGGCCCAACCATCTTCAGTTGCTTCACCAATGATTTTCATTCCATTGTAAGGTCAAAAGTGGGAACATTTGCTGATGATTTTACAATATTCAATTCTATTCATTCCTCTAAACAAATGAAGCAGTCCATGCCTGTATACAGCGGGACCCAGCAGATAATCTTGCACCGCAGAAACATCAGGCAATGACCACCTCGAACAAGAGGAAGTCTAACCATGTACCCTTGATGTTTAATTGCATTACCATCACCAAAGCACCACCAGCAGCATGCTGGAGATAACCACTGGCCAGAAGCACTGATATAGTTTATGGCTACTCCTTGATGTTGTACCATTTCCAATGGTAGGTTTGTTATTATCCCTTGACTCTGACATGATATACCTTATTATGCTCTGCCTTGAATAGCATCCTGGTCTGTGGGAGTAACAGCAAAATGATGTTAAGGTAAACACAGTGCCTGGATGTTTGTTGCCTGATGTCCAACAGCATGCCGTTGAAGGACAAGGTTCTATTGTTTGGATTATTCAAGTCAATTCAAGTTGAGTTTATTATCATTTGCACGTGCAGTGAGGTACAGGTACAATGAAAGTCTTACTAGCAGCAGCAATGCAGGCACATAGGCAACACAACAAAAACATAAATCATACATAAATTAGACATAAATTCTGCAAGGCGATGAACATCAAAGGCTGTGCAAACCACAAGACATCAGTGTAAAACACAATTAGAGAACAAGTCTACAATAGCGCAAGAGGCAGACCATTGTGTTCCATTGCCAAGGTAGAATTAGGGTTCTGCAGGTTGGTTCAAGAACGTAATGGTTGTAGGAAATTAGGTGCTCCTGAACCTGGTGGTGTGAGACTTCATGCTTCTATACCTCTTGCCCAATGGGAGCAATGAGAAGAGTGGCATGGCCCAGATGGTGGGAATCTTTAATGAAAGATGCCACCCTCTTGAGGTAGCACCTCATGTAGATATTCCTGATGGTTGGGGCGGCTGGGCTCCTGATGGACTGGGCTGAGCGCACCATGTGTAGGAAAGAACTGCAGATGCTGGTTTAAATTGAAGATAGATACATAATGCTGTAGTAACTCAGCAGGACAGGCAGCATCTCTTGAGAGAAGGAATGGGTGAGGTTTCGGGTTGAGACTTCGTCAGACTCTATTTCGGGCCGAGACCTTTCTTCAGACTCCACCATTCTCTGCAGCCTCGTGCATTCCTATGGCTTGGAACAGCTGTATCAGGCCATGATGCAGTTTTGGATACTTTCTACTGTTCATCCACAAAGGTTTGTTCGGAAATTGTTCGGTGATATGCCGAACCCGTTTAGATTGCTAAGTAAGTAGAGGTGCTGGCACACCTTCCTCATAATCACATTTATGTGCTGAGCCCAGGTCATCTGAGATCTTAACGTTCAGGAATTTGCAGCTGCTCTCTCTCTCCACTGCTGACCTTTCAACGAAAACTGACACGTGGTTTCCCGACTTACCCTTTTTGAAATCAGTGACTAGTTCCTTGGTTTTGTTAATGATGAGTGAGAGGTTGTGGTTGCAGCTCCACTCAGCCAGGGGTTGTATCACTCTCCTGTTTTCTTCATATGTTTCAATGAAAGTGGAGAGAAACCTCATGATGTAATCCTGGAAGCGTAGTGCAGTCATCCACGCTTATTTGTTCAATTACCATATTACTAGAAAGATGGCCTTTGAATAAACTTTCAGGATCATCGGGTTTCCTGGTATCAAGAGAGGTTTAAAATGACAGTTTCCTTGGCATCGAAGAACAGTAAGATGATCTTTGGCACCTTGAAGGCCAGAGCAGTTTTCTCACCTCTTAAGATTATTGAATGTGAAATAATTCTCTTCTCTTACAAAAGAGCTACATCTCACCCACGTCAAACACTTCTTAAGAAGGAGAAAATCCACCATGCGATGAATGGTAACAACTCGCTTGGAAATTTTTCTGTTACCATGGTGCCTGCACCTGCTGGTTCCTTCACAGGGAAGTATTATCCAGGTTTGTCAACCTCTTGAAATGTTCAAACCAGCCGTGGCTGGCCTTGAGGTATCAGTACTTTCAGAGATCTAGCATCCTTCTCTTCCTTTTTCAAGTCTTGCCTTACCAATATTGTTTTTTCCTGGATTGTTTTTTCAAGCTCAAGAGTGCATACTGCTGATCTCATTTTTTTTACAGAAGCATGCACATTAAGCATTAACTCTATTATAATATCTCTAACTTTTGTAACATGATGCACTTCCATGGATGATAGGTTTTAATTGTTTTCTTTTATCATGGATGATTCACACTATCAACATTGCAACTTTTAGAGAATGGCTGACCACTGATCCTGATAATAAGCAGAGGTACCACACAATATGCGTTACGAGTGGAGACTGGTGCAATTTTTTCTCGAGTGAAAAACCATCATAAATTGAGGACACGTAGCATAAGAAGGTAATCATGGAAATTTGTAAATTGAATTTCCATAAGTTGTGGAATACATGTAGTGATATATTAATTTATCTGAACTTTGGAAGTAGAATGCAACATTTACCCATACCCACATCACATGAATATACAGGTAGTTCTGCGATAACGTGACAGTTGTGTTAGTTGTGATACCCTGTGTTATGGAAAATTGTGATATAAAAACAATTGTATCAGTGGGGAAAAGTGAGTTAGGGGCTCAAGAGTTTCAGACTTGCAATGATAGCGTATTTTTCTCTTGCAGGACTTTCAAAAATAAAGCTATTTTTAACAGCTACTGTATGTTTATTTTTGTTAATGCAACTTAAGAAAACTAAATGCTGTGAGTTACACTTTTATAATGTATCATTGCACAAGTGTCAATCCAAGTATTTGCATGTCAATTTCTATGGCCACCTATGGTGAACCTGACCCACTCGGTTCTTAAGGAACACTGGTATCTGATTACCGCAGAGAGGTACATGGATTTATTTTGCTGCTAGACTGCTTTTTTCCCAAGACAGCTTTTTTTCTGCTTGTCAATTTCCAAAGTAACTTTTAAATGGTTCTCTCATCTATATACTAAAACTCTCATTTGTTTGTTTGTTTGTTCCTGAACTACAGCCAAAACGGTACACGATAGTGCGACAATTTTAGGCCCACCTTACTCACTGTCGTCCCTTTGGTGCTAATGGAAGAAGTTTCATTGAAATCGGTGTTATATTTTTTGTTATTCACATTTTAAAGTTCATAAATAACTGCGCATGCGCAGTGGAGGCCAGTTGATCCGATACTTACGTAAGATGGCCGCTGGATCCGTGCCTATACTTACGTAAGATGGCTGCCAGATCCGCGCCTTTACTTACGTAAGATGGCTGCCAGATCCGCGCTTATACTTACATAAGATGGCCGCCGGGGAACTACAGCCAAAACGGTAAAGGAGAGGGGGTAGGGGGAAGAGGGGGGAGGGAGGGAAGAGGGGGGAGGGAGGGAGGGGGAGGGAGGAGGGGGGAGGGAGAGGGAGGAGTGGGGAGGACAGCGTGCTGCACTAATGCAGGAGAGGCAACCCTAAGGGGGAGGGGGAGGAGGGAGAGGGTGAGGGAGGGTAGGGGAGGAGGGGAGAGGGGGGGGGGAAAGGGGGGCGGGGAGGGGGCAAGGGGAAGGGAGGGTGGGGGAGGGAGGGAGGGAGGTAGGGAGGGAGGTAAGGAGGAAGGGGGAATGGGGCAGGGGGAGCAGGGAGAGAGGGGGAGGGGGGGAAGGGAGAGGGAGTGGGGGTGGGGTGTGGGAAGGGGAAATGGGGGTGGGGAGAGGGGAGGGGGAGTGCGGAAGGAGAGTGTGCTGCACCAATGCAGGAGTGGTTGGGGCCCAACTGGTCCACTTGGTCTAGTTCCCAATAGTCAATTTATAGTCAATTCTGCCCATGTAAAAAATAGTGTTTCCTCATTCATCAATAATATTGTATCCTTCGGCACATGTTTGTTGGCAGAAATAAAAATCAAAGCTAAACCGAATTTGTAAGTTCCTGTTTTCCCCAATTAATTTTCACATTGCAAATATTCATGACTTTCTACTTTTTAATCAAAACAAATGTAATTTTCTTTTTTCGTCTTAGACAACCTTACCCTCACAGTTGTTCTACTATCAAAGGTGAACGATTTCATCTGACCGTTTTCCAGATACACATTCAGCACGTTTGAGATCAACATTAGAGTTTCCTCTTTCATAGGGTCCTGATGGAGACAAAAATAAGTTGATTTTATACTACTGCCTCCTGTAAATATCCTCCATGCAACTAACAAAATTGCCCTGATACTTTTGCTTTCAGATCCCAAAAACTGTGGCTTTAATCTGTACACCACAGATAAAATTTGAGAATATAATCCTAGATGAACTGCAAACGGGGCAAATATTGCACAATTAGAACTGGCATTCCTTGGAGGAAATACTTAATTCTCAGGCAACACCATTAAAAACATCACTGCATCATTCATGTCTGTGACACTATCTTCCTTTAAACATCTTTGCCATCATCAAGCTTGTTGATTGCACTCACTCAATTCTTGTTATCTATTCTTGGAAGGCAGTCAAGTGGAATAGCTTAAATTGCCCTTGCTTGCAAGGTTACATCTGCAGTCTTCCAAATAATTATTCTTGGTCTCTTCATATTTTTCAATCACATGCAGTTGCTCGGCAAACCAGCCAAAATCATGGTGTAAGTTTCCACATTCCACAATCTCTCCTGATCTACCCACTGTCTCAATGTCATCAAACCACCTGTCCAACAATTAATGCTGGACAAAATAAAACAAATATGTTGCGTACCCTTAAGCCTTTGAATCCATTTCTTTCCTTGCCAATTGCTTCAGACTCAATCTTGGAATTGTACTTTATGCAGAAGTGAATTTCCAAAACAAAGTGGCTGCTTCTATCTCTGTAACCTCACCTGACTCCATCTTTGCTTCAGCTCATCTGCTGCAGGAATCTGATCCATGCCTTTGTATCTCTAGGCCTGAATGTTTCTGGCTGCTATGCATCTTCACTTCCCTTGTGTGCACTTTGTTAACTTGAGGTCAGTCAAACACTGCTGCCTGAGTCCAAACTTGTACCTGTCCAATTCACCCATTAATATTGTGCTTGCTGACCTAAATTGACTCCTGAATACGAAATGCCAGATTTTAATGTTTTGATTGGTGTTTTCAACCCCTCCATTGGTGTCCCACCTCAACCAGATTGATCCCTGGGATGGCGGGACTTACATATGAGGAAAGACTGGATAGACTGGGCTTGTACTCGCTGGAATTTAGAAGACTGAGGGGGGATCTTATAGAAACATATAAAATTCTTAAGGGGTTGGAGAGGCTAGATGCGGGAAGATTGTTCCCGATGTTGGGAGAGTCCAGAACCAGGGGTCACAGCTTAAGGATAAGGGGGAAGTCTTTTAGGACCGAGATGAGAAAACATTTCTTCACACAGAGAGTGGTGAGTCTGTGGAATTCTCTGCCACAGAAGGTAGTTGAGGCCAGTTCATTGGCTATATTTAAGAGGGAGTTAGATGTGGCCCTTTTTGCTAAAGGGATCAGGGGGTATGGAGAGAAGGCAGGTACAGGCTACTGAGCTGAATGATCAGCCATGATCATATTGAATGGCGGTGCAGGCTCGAAGGGCCGAATGGCCTACTCCTGCACCTATTTTCTATGTTTCTATGTTTCTATGTAACGCTAACCTCATCAAGCCAGGCTTACACTGAACCAGCCAGAGTCCTTCAATGTGTTCAGAAACATTCTACTATTGGTGGCCTCATCTGCTGCTACCAAGGTACTATGCTCCTGAATTCCCTTCCAAAACACTTCAATCTTTCTATCCTCCTTCAATATGCTCGATCAATTTCTGGACATTTGCCGAAATAACAGCTTTTTGGCTGAGTGGAAAATTTTGCTCCATAGAGAACTAGTTAATTGGCCACTTAACCCATATTCATTTTCTGTCTAAGAAAATATCAGTGACTACACCATACATAATTTCCAAAGGTCCTTTCAGTTATAACAAAAATAATACTAGTGTCTTCCATATTCATGAAGCAACATTAAGCACTTAGGAGCCAATTAATTTATTTCCTGAGATGCATTGGTATTGTAAATGATTGCTGTTGTTAAATTGTTCATAGCAAGGCTCTGGGAATGGAAAGGGATAGATGACCAGCTAATCTAAATGCAGGCATTGCTGGAGAACAAATTTTGATGGGAAACTGGGAAAGTCCTTTACCTTTAAATGGGAGTATTTACTTCTATCTATACATTGCCCACTCACTCCTGTACAAAGTTTCAATGTAGGACATGCATTCATGCCTCTTGCCAGGGTTATGAAACAAAATCTTTATTATGGTGGTTAGGATCTACTGCAAACTACGTTGCAAATTGGATGCATTTTAACTGAGGAAGCAATTAGATGCACAATTTCTGAAGATTTATTTTTCTCGCCCTCATTTGAATGGTACTAATGATACTCATGGAGTTTCCTCAAATCCCTTCCCATTTCTGATTTAATTTGCTATTGATTCCTGGTGGATGGGAGTTGAAAGTGATGGATTAAGAGTAGATTTCTGGATGATGCCAGGAACCAATAAATGTTATTCAGGAATGGGATTGGAAGAGCAAATTCAGTGAAGTTCACAATTGGGGCATGGAAGCCAATGGCTGTTGATGCCCAAAGTATCCTTTTGGGCCAAATCAACATGGGCTCCACTGCATCTCATGGTTTTCAAGATACTCTTTGGATATTAAAGTGGGGGTGGCAGGAATACAGCATGAACTCATCCCATCATCTTAACTGGCAACCATGCCACTCTAACCAAGCAGGCAAATGGTGTTGTGCTGGGTATTTGTGGGTTAAACTTTAGTATCTAATGCATTGCTGCAAGTACTCACAGAATTATTTCCATTGACTGTAACCTCTTCGGAAAACCGCACTTTGACAGGGTTTGTCCTAAGCTGTGCTTTCTTGGCTGCACTGATAAAGGCAGATTTTGGAGACTGTGAAATTAAAAGCAACATCAGTGGTGATTTGTCAATATTAGAGCAGCACTCTACTTCCATCCAAACACCTTGTCGAACAAATAGTGCCAAGCCAGCTTTTGAATATTTTATCAAGAAGGCAATGAAGTATATTAAATAATCCAAGTTTTAATTGATCTCATTGGGTGCTTGGGAAAGTAATAATTAAGTTTTTGATTTTAGACTTGTCTTTTTCTCATTTAGTCTGTCCAACCAAACTGTTAATTTGTTCTACAAGTGACTACAAAATGCTCAAGGACCCAGAATTTCCCAGCAGGAATGAACTGCATGCTCTTGTCATTGATTTCCATCAGGTGATAAGTTCTGCTCTGCTATTGTCAACCTGCATTTGCAAGCCAGCTCCACCCTTTAGCGGTGGGGTTCGATGTGACATCAGAGCGTTGTGAGATATTATTGTGGTATGGTAGAGCTTAATCTAGCCTAAAACAGAACTCTAAGAGCTTTGACAACTGGCAAAGCCATATCAAATTCTAAGTCCTTCAGAAGCATATAAAACGTACAACAGCTACTAAAAATCGAATAATTAATGAAAATACATTAAAATATGCAAGTATTGAAACACTTTCATACAACCAAAAGCATTTCACTACATATATTGCTAAACTCAATTTAAATAATATAAGTGTTATAATGTTCACTTTTTTTCTTTGCAATCATTCTTCTCCATTCTTCATTCAAAATACATGTATACACTGTTCTTGCATAACTGGGAAATTGCCATGGCAATCCCAAACTTGGTGCATGTGCAGAGAACAGTTGACAATTCCCTGAAGAGTTCCTGGGTTTCCCCATGATGTCCGACTCAAAGTATATTTTGCATTTGTATGCGTGAAGTGAAGCGTTTGCTGACAGACACGGAAGATACGTACAAGAGAATAACAAGGAGATTGTACAAATAGTCAATCCAAATGAGGGCAGTTTAACCACAACACAATTTTTTTTTATTGCTCTAGAGGCTCTACCTCTTTAGTGGGGGAGTAGTGCGTGCTTTGCACTTGTTTCACAGGATAGCCTTCATGTTGGCACATATATGACACTCTTTGATTAACAGAGGTGACCAAGCTGTAACTGGCTATGATGTTATAAGGCAAACACAACATATGAAGTTAGAAAATGATTGTTTCATAAACTGCCAACTCTCTCATAAACCCTGGGTCCGAAAAAGACTCATTGGCCTGAAATGATTTTAATTTACTTTTATTTTCTTCAGTGGCAGTGTTTGTGAACTGGTGAAAGATTTTCTTTACACAGACATCCATTTTGCAGTTTGCTCACTTTCCATCCCTAACTAAATGAGCACTAACATGAACATAGCTAGAAAGATTTAACTGTGATACCAGAAAGAAGAAGAAAAAATGTTTATCAACTTACAATATTAATCTGCGATTGCTCCCAAACTTCCCTGTCAATTGACTGCATCAGTAGTATTCTACTGGATCGGTCAAGCCTTTAAATAAACATTTTAATGTCAGTGTGCACTTAATGCAAAATGAGCTCTACCTATTAAGAGGTAATATTTTATACTCTGTTACACTGTCAATGGAGCTGATCTCCTGCCAGTGGCAGTATGTTTATGTCTCGTGTGTGGCCTTCAGTTTGAAAGCCTATAAATTCTGACAGTCTTAAAGGATAATGGAACCCTAAACCACTATTCACCATTTTTGTTACATTTTCATTTCACAATTCTTATCTGAACAAATGGGCTAAATAACTATTAATCTCAATTTGACGTAACAGCCTAAAGCATTCCACAGATTTGACAAGAAAATGCACTTCCAATTTAAAGGTCCAATGCAATTGGAATTTTAATCGACACAGCAGAATCCAAGATATTGTGCTGGGAATCTGTAAAGAGCTTAAGCACGTCTCAGTAACAAATGGTGTTATAATATAGTTGCAATCCATCACATGCTCAACAAGACTAATATAATATTTTTGGCAACAAAATCTATTTGTTCAAATCGTAAAACGTTTTTTGAAAAATTCAATCTACATTTTTTCCACTGTTGATCTTCTCTCTACCTATGCCACATAGAAAGTGGTCCTTATCCTCTTTCTGGCTACCCTTGTTTGAAAACGAGGACTAATTTCAAAATTATTTTGCCATGTCTTTTCCAGAAATTTCCATATGCAATAATAATTATTAGCTCCAACAAATGCATGCTTCTTCTTCCAGTAAACATTTTATTTTATAAGTTACTCCTAATTCTTCATGGCTTCACACGCTGGTGGGAAGCTGTTCAGGGAGGAAGAAAAACCTCCTTATGTGGGGGACAGAAAACTTCAATGAATTCCTTATCACTTAATTTAGTTTAGTTTACTTTAGAGGTACAGCACGGAAACAGGTCCTTTGGCCAACTGAGTCTGCGCCAACTAGTGATTCCCATACTCTGGCACTACCCTACACACTATGGACAATTTACAATTTTTACCAAAGACAATTAACCTACAAACCTGCATGTTTTTGGAATGTGGTTTGTTGTCTGGAGCACCCAGAGAAAACCTACGCCGTCACGGGGAGAACGTACAAACTCCACACAGACAGCACCCATACAGACAGAGACCATTGAACCTGGTCTCTGGCGCTGGAAGACAGCAATTCCACCACTGCGCCACCATGCCACATTTATCATCTTATTCACAATTTAGGTATGAATTAACATTTCCAAGATATATGCCAATCCAGTAAAATAGAAGCAGCAATTCCAACTAAAACAGAAATGTATTTACTCCCTGTGTTTCATCAATTGAAATAATCTGTAAATAAGCTTTAACAATAAGAGCTCTCAGCAATGAAAGCTTGTTTACCTTTATTCACCCAGCAGTGCTGACTGGCTGTTAATTAAATTTGTTTTCCACGTTTAATTTTAATTTTGTTAATTATTCTGCTTAATTCGGAGATATTAGTCATGGATTTCACCTTTTGTATTTGGCACACTGTGATCTTCAACCCATTTGCAGAAAAATACAAATGGTTTGAATCAAAAATTTAGGGAAGGTGAAAAGTGTAAATGGATGAATTTCAGAGGACACAAACAAATGAAGACTGACTTCAGAACATCCTCGAGAGAGAGAGAGAGAGAGAGAAGGTGAGCAGCGGGAAGTAGTTATGCATGTAGGCACAAATGATGTGGGTAAGAAGAGGAAGAAGGTTCTGCAACGTGAGTATAGAGAACTAGGTAGGAGGCTGAAAAGCAGGACTTCTAGGGTGGTTATCTCTGAGTTGCCTCCAGTACCTCGTGCGAGTGAGGGTAGGAACACGGAGACAGGGGATCTGAATGTGTGGCTGAGAAGTTGGTGCAGGAGGCAGGGATTTAGATTTCTAGATCACTGGAATCTCTTCTAGGGCAGGGGTGACCTGTACAAAAGGGATGGGTTGCACCTTAATTGGAGGGGGACCGACATTCTGGCAGGCAGGTTTGCTGGTGCTACACGGGTGGGTTTAAACTAAACAGTAGGGGGTGGAGTCAACAACGTGGAAGCGTATGCGAGCAGTTAACGGGAAAGAGAGTGTAGGAAAGGTCACGTTTAAACTGACAGGGCAGGGGGATGGGAACCAATGCAAGGAGACAGAGGGCCATAAAAGGAGGACAGAAGCAAAAGGTACAAGGGAGATAAGAAAAACAAACCTGACAGCTTTGTGCCTCAATACAAGGCTGGGAGCTAAACATGCAGGGGTATTGTGTGCAATTTTGGTCCCCTAATTGAGGAAGGACATTATTGTATTGAGGGAGTGCAGCATAGGTTCACCAAGTTTATTCCCGGGATGGCGGGACTGACATAAGATGAAAGAATGGGTCGACTAGGCTTGTATTCACTGGAATTTAGAAGGATGAGAGGGGATCTTATAGAAACATGTAAAATTCTTAAAGGATTGGACAGGCTAGATGCAGGAAAAATGTTCCCGATGTTGGGGGAGTCCAGAACCAGGGGTCACAGTTTAAGAATAAGGGGTAGGCATTTAGGGCTGACATGAGGGAAAAAAAATTCACCCAGAGAGTTGAGAATCTGTGGAATTCTCTGTTACAGAAGGCAGTGGAGGCCAATTCACTGTATGTTTTCAAGAGAGTTAAATTTAGCTCTTAGGGCTAAAGGAATCAAGAGATATGGGGAAAAAGCAGGAACCGGCTACTGATTTTAGATGATCAGCCATGATCATATTGAATGGTGGTGTTGGCTCAAAGGGCCGAATGGCCTCCTCCTGCACCTATTTTTCTATGTTTATATTTCATTTAATTAAAGAAGAATGTTGATGTGATTACCTCAATTGGTGCCTCTTTGAGTAACAGCATTTACTGAAATTAAATTAGAAAACGATGAATTGCTAAACCTGGCCATTAATGTTTTGCAATACTTAGGTTAATCAGGATAGACCATATAGATCGAGTATTGGATATCAAGGTGACATGGTGGCGCATTGGTAGAGTTGCTGTCTGACAGCGCCGGAGACTGGGGTGATTTCCTGATAATGGGTGCTGTCTGTACAGAGTTTGCACGTTCTCCTTGTGACCATGTGGGTTTTCTCTGGCTGGTCCCATTTGCTCCCACATTCCAAAGACATTCAGGTTTGTGGTTTAATTGGCTTCTGTAAATTATCTCTAGTTTGTGGGATACACTAGAACTAATGTATTGGTGATCATTGGTCGGCGTGGATGCAGGGCCATCTTAACGCATGGGCCTGATGGGCACTTGCCTGGGGGCCCACGAGCATAGGGGCCCCATGCTGATCTGTGTATGTTAAGTGACTTGCAATAAATAAATACTACTTTAAAAATGTAGGTTCAATAAGTGCTTTTTTCGCAACATTTTCGGTCACTAAGTGCTTCTCACAGCGATCTGTAAGTGCTTTTCGCAACAATGTAGCACCCTAAATCCATCGCTAAGTGCTTTTCGGTAAGTGCTTTTCACCGGCACGACAGGGGGGGGGGGCTGGTAGGGAAAAGGGGGTGGGGGAGAGTAACGGTGGGGGCCCCAGTACAATGCTTTGCCCGGGGGCCCATAATGCTGTAAAAACGGCCCTGCGTGGATGCGATGGGCCAATCGGTCTGTTTCCACGCAGTATCTTTAAACTTAAAAACTAAAGTAAATTAAGTGCTGGGAGATTCAGAACATACAAACAACCTGGTCGGCATAAGCAAGTTGGGCTGAAGGGCCTGTTTCCATGTTAATGATATTCTGTGGCTGCGTGTGAACTGCTAATGGTTTTGTTTGGCAAATGTAACTCCTGTGTTATACCGTCCCTTTCTTCGTCCATTGGAGAAACAAGGTTTATTTACTATTAGAAATGGCCTGCTGTAATTATGTTTTTGTTATCCACTGACTTACCATCCGCTGATCTGCCCTGCTCTAGAGGTTGGGGTTGGGTCAGGAATATGGCAAGTCAACGGAGATGAGGAAGAACTTTTTCAGTCAGAGGGTGGTGAGGGTGTGGAATTCTCTGCCTCAGAAGGCAGTGGAGGCCAGTTCGTTGGATGCTTTCAAGAGAGAGCTGGATAGATCTCTTAAGGATAGCGGAGTGAGGGGGTATGGGGAGAAGGCAGGAACGGGGTACTGATTGAGAGTGATCAGCCATGATCGCATTGAATGGCGGTGCTGGCTCGAAGGGCTGAATGGCCTACTCCTGCACCTATTGTCTATTGTCTATTGTCTATTGTCAGCCAGTGGAGCTGGAGTCTAGAGGGTAAACAGTTTTGAGCTGGGTTCTGGAGCTGAGTTCTGGAGTGCGGGCTGAATGTTTGCCAGTTCTGGAGTGTGGGCTGAATGTGTGGGCGCTGGGCTTTGGGCTGACTGTGTGGCCGGGGCTAGGTTTTGGGCTGTGGGCCATAAGAGTAACTGGGGCTCGTTCTGTGTGGCCGGAGAGGATGTGTGGGTCAGTCTGGGTTTTGGAGTGTGGGCTGGATGTTAGCTGGAGCTGGTTCCAGAGTGTGGGCTGGAAATGTGGGAACTGGATTTTGTAGTGTGTCGTGTGTGTGGTGGGAGGTGATGTGTGGGTCGGGCTGGGTTGTGGAGTGAGGTCTGTGTGTGTGGCCAGAGCTGGGTGTGTGGGTCAAGCTGGCTTTTTGGATGGAGCCAGAACCATGGTCAGGACTAGATACACCAGGGGTCAGGAACTTGGGAAGGTTTACATGCTAGCTGAAACTGAAACTGAAACTGAAATAAAAGTTATAATATTCATGGAAGCTTGTCCACTGTATCTCATTGCAGTCTTAGTGTGACACCAATGGCCTTGGTGTTAAATGCACTTCATTGGTTATCTGCAGGAAGTTTGTGGCTCGATCCCTTGTGAATAATGAGGACTCAGTATATGACAAGTCTTCCTTCTGAATTTTCTTTCAGTGGACTACCCCAAGTGATTGGGTTGTATTGAGAGCCTAGGTTGCCTTATATACCTTAACTGGCATAAGATTTGAAATATTTTAGTTTTTCCTCAAACAGCTAAGGCACTCTGGATATTTCAGGGTGTTCTAAACACTCACAACTATGTCCTAGATGCTGCCATGTCCCAGATGGTGCTAGACGTTGCAAAGTTAACCCCAGATTGTTAATAACATTTATCTAGGCAGTATTTCCACTTTCTACTTTGGTAACAGAGTGTAAGATATACTCCAGGATAGAGCACTAGTTCAAACTTTTCGGATATGCAGTTAAAACTGAATGGGTCTGTTAATTCAACCTCACTAATGTATTTATTAAATGATACTTTTCTGTCTGTCTTTTCTACTCAACTAAAGATCCAGATTTTGGGAACAATGAGACAGATTGATCTTCTTTGCTCCCTACGGATAGAATAGATTAGTTGCGGAGATCAAATTGAAAATGCCTAATTCATGAGAAAGAGACTAAATTCCAATGATCTTTTAAAATCCCAGGCTTGAAATCTTGAGTAGCTGGATTAAAAATTATAAAGCATAACATATGCAGACTTCCTAGCAAATGATTCTGAATAATAGCTGGTATTCATTTAGCTGGAGCACCCAAATGCTGCTTTGCCAGGATGAGATCATTCGTAATAGCTTGGGAAACAGGCGTTGGATATTTCCGAACACTGAGGTGCATCTGCCAACTGATGTTCCTGGGGAATTGAAATCCTACCTTGTTGGACAGCAAACACACAGTACATAATGGAATTAAGGAGCACACTCACTTGATAAGTCTGAAGGACAGTCAGAATAATGGAATCCTTGCCATTTCTATGAAAAAGAGGATTAAACATACTTGTTATTTGATACAGAATACAGAGTTTGGAGAACTACAAGCAATATTTCAGAATATTAAAAATATGATAATTACCTTTACTCTATTCTATCTCATTAGAAGTGTATGCAACACACATCATTTGAAATAAATTATATTATTGCAATGACTCAGAGTCTACGTAAAACCTAATTTGACAAGATGGTTCTTTATTATGCTGCAGTTTATTGGTTGACCAAATGATAAATAAAACAAATATATCGTTGGGAAAAGTGTTACTCTAATTTCATACTTATGTATTTGTACACAAATTCAATGATTCAATTTATACTTTATTATCACATGTACCTAGGTTTGCTTTGTTTTTCGTACAACTCGGTAAAATCAAACAGCAGACCTCACCTAGGCAGTACACTAGAGTTGCCACATTTCTGGCGCTGACGGAGTTATAAAAAATGAATTGAACAGTCTTATCTTATGCTCGCAGCGGCAAACCAGCCCTGCTGCCAAACGTGGCATCAGGCTGCCCCCAGCCGGGTCCACTCTTTGTTCTCGGTGGCCCCCCACTGGGACCACCCTCTGTTCCTTGTGGCCCCCCACTGGGACCCCCCTCCGTTCTCGGTGGCCCCCCACTGGGACCCCCCTCCGTTCTCGGTGGCCCCCCACTGGGACCCCCCTCCGTTCTCGGTGGCCCGCCACTGGGTCCCCCCCCTTTCGATCTATTGGAGAAACACCTGTGATTGTTACACATAAACATAGAAAAATAGGTGCAGGAGTAGGCCATTCGACCCTTCGAGCTAGCACCGCGATTCAATATGATCATGGCTGATTATCTAAAATCAGTACCCCGTTCCTGCTTTTTCCCCATATCCCTTGATTCCTTGAAGTCCATATTTCCCCTTACAAGTGAACTGATTCAACATTGTCCTATATTTGGCATAGCTTTATTTACAGATTGCAGTGTATTTCCTTAGAAAATGTGGAGTCTCCATGTCAAGAGTGGCAGAGATGAAAGAAGCTTTTAGAGGACTGGTTACTTGTTATACCTGCATTATAATGGTGCCCGGACCATCAGAACTATCTTTTAGTTGGAGTAACTGCTTTGCAACATAGTTGCCTCTATTTTGGTTGTGGAGAATTTTTTAAATGGAGTCAATGAGCAGGTGGGATTGAAAAGTGGTGAAAAGATGATACGGCAATTCACATCGACAGATCGAATGAGGAAAATATCCCTGGACTGACAAAATGTATGAAAAATGTCGTAATTTGTGAAAAATAATCAGCCCTAGAAATAGGGGATACTGCACTCTGACTTTTCCATCTGAGCCATTAGTATGAATAGTGAGCACCTAATGGTCCAGTATTAGTCCCAGTGTTAGCCCTCTAAAAAATTAAGCACGCGTTATGAGTGGAAATTGGAAGAATGAAATAGAGCCCTTATAGGAAACAGTAGGGAAGAGATATAGCTTGAAATAGTTGTGGAATACATGTAGATGTGAGGCTTCTAACAGAGCAAAATAACAAAATTGTTGAAAGAACAGTGGATCAGACAGCATCTGTGGAGGGAATGGTCAGACGATGTTTTGGGTCGAGACCCTTCTTCAGACTGATGAAGTAACCATTCTGTCGGCCAGGACCTGTTTGCCAAAACAATTTTGCTTGTGCATTTTGAGGAGTGTGACTGTAGTCTGTGTAGGAAAGATTTACAAAGGAAATGAGCTAAACGACTGACTGGGAAATGATGACTTGATGTAATCTAGTTAATCTAGTTTGTTAATCTAGATTACTGAGATGAAGACAAGAAAGGAAGAAAAAAGTAGAGATTGAATCGGTAAATGTGATAATAGGTTGGATATTGGCAGCAAACGTGGTGAAAGTTCTGATGAAGGGACATCAATGTTGACTTTACCTTAGACTTTAAAGATACAGTGTGGAAATAGGGCCTTCAGCCCACCAAGTCCATGCCGACCAGCGATCACCCCATACACTAGCACCATACTATGCACTAAGGAAAATTTATAGAAGCCAATTAACCTACAAGCCTGTACACCTTTGGAGTGTGGGAGGAAACCGTAGCACCTAGAAAAAACTCATGAGGTCACAGGGAGAACATACAAACTCCATACAGACAGCACCCATAGTCAGGATTGAACCCGGGCCCCTGGCGCTGGAAAGCAGCAAGTCTACCACTGCACCACTGTGCCACCCGACATAAACTACATTTTTCACTCTCCACAGTTGCTGCCTTATCTGCTGGATATTTCAAGCATTCCCATTTATTTCAGATTTCCAGCGTTTTGTATTTCAAGTCCAACAATTTCTTTTCTCCCTCCTCTGTTCTCAATCATCTTCGTCTATTTATATCTCCTGCAGATATAGCAGTTGCCATTATCAATCCTTCTTCACTTTCTCTCTGTTGGCAGCACTGCCACTTGTGAGATTCAAGTCTATCCTATCATTGTAATTTCCTTTGTTCTCGCCATTCCTCAACTTTCTATGGAACTAAAAGCATGCTTGATCTTAAACAACTCTTTTTATAATAAAAAGTAATTGATATGAGGCATTTGCCTCTCTCTACAGATCCTATCTGACCTAAGGAGTTTTTCCAGCATTTTTGGTTTTTATTTCAGATTTCCAACATCTGCAGTTGCTTACATTTCCTTCTTACAAAGGTATATTTACTGCAGTGGGAAACATTTATGTTGATTAAGATACTGAAAAATGTCAGGCACACAGTAAGTATACTCTGTAAAAAAAGAAATAAATAACCATCTCATTGAACTCTGAGAATAATACAGGCAGTGATCAATCTACAAGCTCGATTCTGCGATAAGTCCAATGATAAGCCATTTCTTAAATTACTGGGCAATTGGCCAAATTATATGGAAATGTGTACATGTTATTGGATTCCAGTCTAAAATATTACTGTGACATTTTATCGCACAAGTCTTTCAACAAATTATTTTATTTATTTGAGGAACTAAATTTAAAATGGAAATACTGTAAATTTAAGTATTGATGATCAGGTATTTAATATTTTTTAAATTTGATTGTTTCAAAAATTCTTGATTATGGGCAGACAAGAAGTCATTTGTGATTCCACCACAAGTTTTCTGAAGGCCTAATTCATCTTTTACAGTACTGCTTAACACTTTGGTCTCTTTGTTACACACATGGAAGCTTTGGCAATTATATTGACTGGCAGAACCAAATGCAGAGATGAGCGGATTGCGTAACTGAATTCACCAGTACTGATCAATGATGAATTCCTCTATCACAAATGCCCAGAAATTAATTTGCTTTGAGCTGTGTTTTTGAATGCAATGTGATTGAAATCTAATGGTTTTATTTATGAATCACAGAATTATGCTTATTTTCCATCATCCAAAAAATTCAACATGGTATTTCTGTACAGTCTGACATACGGGAAATTGGATACTCCTACAATAACATCATTCATCATGCAACATTTGGCTGAAGCAAGGGCAACTAAAATTGGTTCACTTTCCTCTACCTTGGGAATTCTGTGGAACGGTCATGGACCAGGATCACATAATGTTCCATGCCCCAATTAATGGCCAGATATCAACTTTATTCTTACTTTCGCAGTGCAGCACTGCAGTTTGGAGACCTCCAGGGCATAAGGAAAGAATGACTGCCAGGGACATAGGAATTAATGTTTTGCAAATTTGGATGAATTGCAAGGTGCTAGTTTTCCAGTTGTTATTTATTTGCTGGGGTGCTTCTGTGGCATTCCCACAGGATGTTCTGTATGAGCTGGAGAAACCAAGTTGGCTTTGAGGGTTGTGCAGAACTGTATAGATACTCAATCGGTGAAAATGAAGAAGGGTGCATGTTCATGGACCGCAACCAACAGAAGAATTAAGCGATTTGTACACCCATCCCCAGTTCTCAAAGGAGTAATATATCCTGAAACTCAGATTTTCTTCATCATTGATGACAAAGATCCTGCTGCTGGCAGATCTCCAGCTACACACCACACCTAGACAGCTCTCTGGTAGAGGTTAAAGTTACCATCAATTAGAATCATTTCAGATAGCTGCTACTCATTTTAAGTACTGGAATAATGCTGAGGTCACTGATGCCATTAACACAACGGCAAGGGACTTTTCATTGAAGAGAGTCCAGCAGGCAGATTGGGAGGGGTGTTTCCTATGGGGGTGAAGGAGTCATCGGTTATAATCAAGTCGGGCTTTGGATTGAATGACGACCTGGACCACTTCATGAATTAACAAGAGGTGCCACTATAGAAGATTCAACGCATCTGGAACCCTGAGGAAAGGATTATCCTAGTCAGTGTAATGTTTCCAGGGATCTTGCTTGAAGATTATATAAACAGGCAGTCATCCCTGCCTGCCATTTTTCCGGCATCATGCCACGCTGAAATCTTGAGGACAAGGGCCCATTCACTTCTTCCTTAGCTCTTGACTGAAGTCCCTGCTGAGGCTAATGCAGGGCCTAGACCCACACTTGATGGGCTGAATAGCCTAATTTTTCTCGAACTTATGAACTTATGCAGCAGGTTGCCTTTATATGGATTGATACAAGACCTCCAGTAACCTGAGGAAAAGTTCCAAAAACGTCCTCAAGATTTATATATTTCTTAGACTTTGCTAAGAAAAACGCATACCCTGACAGTGAAACATTTGCTTCTCATGTTATATGCACAGGTTATTTGTTTAACTATATTGTTTAACTATAAAAATACATTTCATCCTTAATGTCTGTGACCATGGGTGAATTTAGGCCCTAAAATTATCAATGAATTAGCATATTTGGCAGTGCATAAGAATATAATCAATTTCTTGTTTCTCTTTCCATCAAAAATATTCTTTGAACTTTATCAGAGGCGTAACTTGCTCCAGTTTTATTATTGAAAGTTGAAAATGAATTTACCACTCAAAATATGTTTTTATATGCAAGTTCAATACTGAATTGAAAAGAAACTGAATTTAAAATCAATGAAACTGACATTAAAGAAACACCACTAAACTATTTGTAGTTTCCTTGGTGACATTGGTCTGTATTTCACAAATTTTCACCCAAAAGGCCTTTGCTAAGTAAGTTCGGCTTTTACTAAAATCAGAATCATGGTAATTTTTACAGATACGAATGTAATCTTAAATAGACTGTTTAACACACCGCAGTTGGAAAAGAACACGAGCACATACTTCTGGATTACAGTTCCAGCAATAAAGCTGCAGCATTGCACATTGCACATTCCTTTCATTATTGCCAAATGCTCCCAAACATTTGTTTAGAAATGCACACTGCTTCCCATCGATGTCTCCAAATCTTTCATTTCTGAAGGTCAATCACAGCCACCAAACATCAATCAAAACATTGCCCCTTTTATCATACATGTCAACACTGACTTATAGGTCACCTACTCTTGCATGATAACAAAAGCTTCCCATTTTTTAATGAGTTACGTTCTTTTTGTTTTAACAAGCTTATTGCTTTTTGTCCAAATCCAATTGTTTGTTCAAAATTCACTTGCTCAGCGAAGTGGTAAATTAAACATTCTTAGCACTTTAGATCAAAGATGCAGAGGAGACATTACTGCTTTCTTGTATTTCAGTCAGATGAGGCATTTAAGATAATACAAAGATCAAATCTGTTATCATTTACAAGGATCATGTATGTTTTCTGATGGACAGTACAATCGAAGAAATAGATGTAATTCATCACAATTTTGGGTCCTGTTTTCTTATTTTCCCAACAAAAATGGTTCTGATATGATTATTTCAATATTTTAATATCTGGTGATCAAAAATGGCAGTCCCAAGTCATTTTAATCCTATTGAATTTATAAGGTCAGATGCCATAACAGCAGTAAAGCGGAAATCATGATACACCTTAAATGCTGCCTTCGTATATTACCAGCACCAACATTGAAATTTAATTTGCATTACTGAGGCGATTGATTTTACGCAATAGTGAAATAAACGAAACACAGACAGAAGAGCCAAGAAAGATTTTAGCTGATCCCCTCTCACCTGGCACTACTCTTGGTGTCAATCATCCTTGATCAATCTGTTCCTGAATGGTCCCAACTCCCCATTTTAGGCATCGCTGTTGATTCTAACCAGCAATGCACATTCAATGTAATCAGTTTATCAAATCAACGATAAACCCAAATAAAACAAAACTGCAGATGCAGTGCATCTCAAATAGCTCACGTTTTTACTCACCATCTACCATGTTATTGCCCATTCACTGAGTTTGTTTGTTTACGTCCCTTGAAGACTCCTCATCGCCCGGTGTGGCCGCGGGACGTTTCGGTGCCCGGGGCGGCTCGGCCGCGGGGCCTTCCATCCCCTTGCGGGGGCTGTGCGTGTCGTTTGCCTCGGTAGGGGTCGAGCTGCCTGTCCGTGGGTGCGGGGGGGAAGAGAGGGGAAGTTTTGTTGCCTCCATCACAGTGAGGGGGTGTTTGGAGTCACTGTGATGGATGTTTGTGTTGGGGTCGGGTGTCCTGTGTTCTTTTCTTTTTGCTGTATTTTGTGTGACTGCTGAAATTTCGCTCGGTGTTGTGCCGAGTGACAATAAAGTGTTGTTATGTTATGTTATGTTATGTTATCATACAACTCCTCAACAGTGCATCTTCATCACTATTAACATCCCTCTTCAATCTGAAACATTAACTCTTTCCACAGACAGTGTAGGTCCTACTTATCCTGCTGAATAATTTCAGCATTTTTGTTTTTTATATTATTATAAAAATATGGAAAATAAATATTTTTAACCCATATTTGACATGTCTATTTATACTAAGACCAGTCTTCTTGTCATCTGTTATTGATTATTAAAGTTTGTAAAATGATATGAAGAAACCAGATTGAGTGTGGGGTTTTGAGATTGTGAACTTGATCAATGATAAAGGGAGAGTATCATATCATATCATATCATATATATACAGCCGGAAACAGGCCTTTTCGGCCCTCCAAGTCCGTGCCGCCCAGTGATCCCCGTACATTAACACTATCCTACACCCACTAGGGACAATTTTTACATTTTACCCAGCCAATTAACCTACATACCTCTACGTCTTTGGACTTCAGGTGTTGTGTTGGGAGAGTGACAGTTTCTTCCCAGGTGTAATCAGGCAACTGAACAATCCTACCAATAACTAGAGAGCAGTCCTGAGCTACAATTTGCCTCATTGGAGACCCTCGGACTATCTTTGATCAGACCTTATAGGACAATAACTTGCACTAAACGTTATTCACGTTATTTCCCTTTATCATGTATCTATACATTGTGGATGGCTCGATTGGAATCATGTATTGTCTTTCCACTGACTGGTGGCGCCATACGATGGCAGCCTCGCCAATGGTCTGTCTCGTCCTTTTATTCTTTTGTTGTTTTAGTCTGTTGTTAAATGCATGTTTAAGTGTATGTTTTAGTGCACTGCGGCCTAACATCGAGGCGCTAGCGGCCTCTTGCTGGGGATCGACTTAGGAAATAACGGGAGCCTCAGGGATCGACTTCTGGAGCCTCAACAACGGGAGCCTGCGGACGTCAACATCGTGGAGCTTGCGATCCCTTTGTCAGGGATCAACTTCGGGAGCAACAGCGGGAGCCTGCGGACTTAACATCATGGAGCTTGTGGTCCCTTGGCTAGGGACCGACTTCGGGAACTCCAAGCCGCAGGAGCTTCGACCGCCCCGATCGCAGGAGCTTCGATCGCTGGCTGCAGGAGCTTCGATCGCCCCGACTGCAGATGGTTAGACTGCCTTGGCCGCGGGAGAAAAGAGGGGGAAGAAGATAATACGTTATTGCCTCCCATCACAATGCGCTGTGATGGATGTTAATGTTAATTTTTTTGCGTCTTGTTGCTTTTTTGGTATGACTGTATGGCAAATGAAATTCCTTGTATGTTTTTACTTACTTGGCTAATAAATTAAAATTACAATACAATACAATACAACATCAGCTTTTCACTGTACCTGGGTGCACGTGAGAATAAACTAAACTCAAAAAAATGAGGTTGTATGGGAAATAGTCACAGGAGCAAGTCCATGAGTGGAGGCCTGACATAGGGTTACAAGTACAATGTGACTTCCATCTGTCCACCATGATAAATCAGCGATGATTATATCTTCTGACACTGCAGACCTGTAGATAGACACAAAGTGCTCGAGTAACTCAGCGGTTCAGGCAGTATCTTTGGAGAAAAAAGATAGGTGACCTATCCATTTTCTCCAGAGATGCTGCCTGACCTGCTGAATTACTCCAGCACTTTGTGTCTATCTTTGGTATTAACCAGCATCTGCGGTTCCGTCCTGTTACATTTTGACTGCACATCTTTCAGAAGTATGATATGATATTGGCTTTAAATGGAAGTCCAGGAAGTGTTTTGTTTCCGTTCACTCTGCAGAGCAGTTTTGCCAAGTGTAATCAAGTTTTCAAATGCCAGTTTTTAGCTTCTTTCTCTCTTTGCAGATCTCCTGAAAAAATTATCAGGCTGACAGCAAATCGGCATGTTAATAACAAAAGACAAATGCTAACGTTTTTGTCCGTTTATTAACCAATTAATTGATACCTCCACTTGCAAATATACCCCTGTGCCCATTTAATTAGCCATCCGTTAATTAACCCCACTAAGTTTTGCGTATTTTCACATCTGCTTTTGTCCAATCTTTCACATCCTATATCGACAAGTTGGCTGAGGGAATCAAATTTAACATTTTCAAGTTTGCTGATGATACAAACTCAGTGGGGCTGTCATTAATAATGAGGATGTCAAGAGGCTTACAGGGGATATCGATAAGCTAGGTAAGTGGGCCACAATGTGGCTGATGGAAACTGTGAAACTTTGAAATGCTCAGGAAAATGTGAAATTCTCATGGAAAAGAGAAATAGTTAGTATTTGTGAAAGATGAAAGACTTGAACTGTAGATATTTAAAGGGACCAGCGTGTCCTTATACTTAAATAACTGAAAGCTAATGTGTAGGTGAGGATTTGAGCACAAGAGTAAAGATCTCCTGCTACACAAATATAGGGCCTTGATGTGAGCACATCTGCTTTATAGTGTGTCGTTTTGATCTCCTGAAGTTAAAAAAAGTGTACTTGTAAGAGATAAAGTGCAACTCAGATTTACCAGGCTGTTTCCTGGACAGCGAATCTGTCACATATGAAGAGGCTGCGTAGGTCAGGCCTTTGGTCTCTAGAATTTAAAAGAATATGAGGAGACATCTTGAAATATGCACAATAAAAAATCATAAAGAAAGTTATTTTCTAAATGGGGAGGAGCTGCATGGTAATACAACGCAGAGGGACCTGGGGGTACTAGTACAGGAATCACAAAAAGTTAGTATGCAGGTGCAGCAAGTGATTAGGAAGACCAATGGAATCTTAGCCTTTATTGCCAGGGGGATAGAGTATAAAAGTAGGGAGGTGTTGCTGCAGCTGTATACAGTATTGGTAAGACTGCATTTGGAATACTGTGTGCAGTTTTGGTGTCCATATTTAAGAAAGGATGTACTTGCTCTGGAGGCAGTGCAGAGAAGGTTTACACGGTTAATTCCAGGGATGAGGGGTTGACATATGAGGAAAGGTTAAGTAGGTTGGGACTTTTCTCATTGGAGTTCAGAAGAATGAGAGGCGATCTTATTGAAACGTATAAGATTGTGAGGGGCATTGATCGGGTGGATGCGCTAAAGATGTTTCCGATGATCGGGGAGACCAGAACTAGGGGGCATTGTCTTAGAATAAGAGGGGGCTCTTTTAAAACTGAGATGTGGAGAAATTTCTTCACTCAGAGGGTGGTTAGTCTGTGTAATTCACTGCCTCAGGGAACTGTGGAAGCAGGAACGTTAAATAAATTAAAAACGGAAATAGATTGTTTTTTAATAGACAAGGGAATTAGGGGTTACGGGAAGCGGGCAGGGAAGTGGACATGAGCTATTGTTAGTATAGTAAGACCTGAGTAATCTCCTGGACAAGTTTCGATCGCCTAGCTTGGGGTCGGAGAGGAATTTCCCGGATTCTTTTCCCAAATTGGCCTGGGTTTTTATCCGGTTTTTCGCCTCTCCCAGGTGATCACACGGTTCTTTTGGGTGGGAAGAAGGGCGATAGTGGGAAGGGGGTTGGGGTGGGATCAGCCATGATCGTATTGAATGGCGGAGCGGGCTCGAGGGGCCGGTTGGCCTACTCCTGCTGTAAGATTTGAGAAGTTTTCCCTCATTCTGCAATCAACACCAAACCAAAGAGCTGCAGTTTGGACATTTTAAACGGGAGACTGGGGCTGATAGCGGAGAAAGGCTGCGGTCAGTTTACCAAGGGATGTCACAATCCGTGGGTCCTAAGATGGCCGCGGGACCTCGTGACCAGCCACAAAAGCAAAAACCTTACAGCCCAGTCTCTAGGTTTCTGCAAAGCCACGGCCAGAACAATGGATGGATATTGGCCATGCAGAAACCTGCGAAACCAGGTCGAAGTCCAGACACTGGGGCGCTGACATCAGCATACTCACAATGCCCCAAGCCGACCTACACAGTTAATCCCGTTAAGGGGGCACAATAGCCCATAGAAAACTACCTGGTAGGTGATGGGAAACCAGTTAAACCCATCATCTCTCAACGAAATCATATCATATCATATCATATATATACAGCCGGAAACAGGCCTTTTCGGCCCTCCAAGTCCGTGCCGCCCAGTGATCCCCGTACATTAACACTATCCTACACCCACTAGGGACAATTTTTTACATTTTACCCAGCCAATTAACCTACATA